>NC_141368.1:7788611-8088190 GCF_963921425.1 Dryas octopetala
GTGTATAATTTTTCATTTCCAGAATTAAAACCTTAACCTAATGTCTTCACAAAGGCCTTCTATATCTTAGAAGGGTATGAGGTGAACTCATTCATCTATACCCTCAAAAATGGGCGGAGGAAGCCTCTGGGCGCAAGAAGCAATTACGTGTTTTAAAAAAACTTCACCGAACTCTATGTGGCGTTATCGAGCGTTCAATAGTAGGTGCGAACGACTTCGATATAGTTATATATATATATATATGCATGTCATGAAGCTAGCAATGGTTTATAATACCATAACTGCATTACATTCTTAGGATCACATTGCTTTCTTCATTTCGTTTCGATCTGTTAGAAAATATAAACACTTAAAAAAGTAATTATTACCATGAATATGAAATCGTGAATGGTGATGTGGCATATATGTTGAGATTATGATCAACTAATGCTAACATCAGGGAGTGAAATTTCGAAAATTTCGACAAAATTTCGGCGAAATTTTCGTTTTTTGGGGGTTCCGAAATATTATACCATATCCATTAATTTTCGTTAACTTTTCAGCAAAATTTCGGTAATTTCGCGAAATTTCGAAGCAGCCTCACGTTTATTTTTATGAACTATCAGCGAAATTTCGCCTAAATTTCGCCGAAATTTGGCGAAATTTCGTCGAAATTTGAACTCAGATCTGCATCTGATCAGCCCATTTCCTTCCATTTTCATCTCTCAGATCTCTCTCTATCTCTCTTCTCTGTCTTCTTCCCCTGCGCAACACCTTTCTTTCTCTCTTTTCTAGTTCTCTGTCATCTCTCTCTCTTCTCCCCCTGCAACAGAACCTGCGCGCACCCAGTTGCCTCCGGCTTCCGGCGTGACCCCCTGCCTCCTCCCCCATCGTGGCCTCCAGCGTGACCCCCTGCATCCTCCCCCATCGTGACCCCCTTCCCTGCAAGCTAGGCTGCAAGTCTGCAACCTGCAAGTCTGCAACCAAGTCTGCAACCTCCATTTGTTAGTAGCATTGTAGCAGTACTTGCGTGAAAGAGAAATCGTGGCCTGAGTGAAACCACATATAAACAAATATCTAATATGACTTTTTGAAGTCTGCAAGACTGCAACCAAGTCTAAAATCTAATATATTCTTATAAACAAAATATCTAATATGACTTTTTTAACTTTGCATATTGGATATTTGCCAAATATATAAAAAAATCATTCTTCTGAAAATTGAATTTTTTTTTTTTATCTAGCTCGAAATGGAATTATGGCCGACTTGATTTATTTTTGATTTTTTTTCACACATTTTAATTTTTTAATTATGTTTTAGAAAGCAGTAGTGCTAGATATACCACATTTTTATACCATAATTTCATACCACCTTATGTGGCAACTTACATGGCATTCATACATTGGATAATAAAAAATAAAAATAAAAACCCAAAAAGAAAAAGAAAAACTATGTCCAATAAAGTAATGACACGTGAGATGGTATAAGAATGTGGTATAAGAAATGTGGTAAGTATAGCATTATTCTTTAGAAAGTGTAAGCCTTTTAACATAAATGCTTTAATAATCTACACAACTGTTGGCATTAATATCCATTTGACTTGATGTTTGTACAATGGTATATGCCTTTTACAAATGTACACAACTTACAACTGTACAACCATGTTCATAATTTTTAAAATAATTTAAAAAATATAAAAGTTCTACTTAGTGCTTTACTAGTACTCCACCGAAAACACAAACAACATGCATCACTTAAATGAGGTCTTGAGTATCACTTTATACAACAAGGTGATCAGTCAATCTAAGAACACACTTTTAATTGTTTGATTGTTTCTACTTTTTTTTTTTTGTCAAGAATTGTTTATACAATTATACTTATTAATTATATATTTCTTTATATTCTATTTTGATGTCAGTAACTCAGTACTCAGTTATATATGGCTATATATATAATATATGTGTAAGTGTGTAACAAACTAACAATTACTAATGATACATGATATACTCATATACATCATACATGCAGTGAATATATGAATCAAAATTAAGTGTATGAATGTATCTATGTTATAAATTATAATATTTGGTATCGGCTTTTATTTTGCATATAAAACTTTGGAGATTGAGTGGTACTGCTATTATGGCCCATCTGAGGTGTTATTTATATAATTATTAATTAGTGACTTATATTTTTTTAACAATATTTATTTCCAGCGCGCATTATATTCATTTTATATCACATGAAACTTACTACATAATTTGATTTCTTCAATGTTTTTTATTAATATAGTAAATAATATGTTAAATAAACATACAGTCAAGTTTCATTCAAAATTTCTGTATTTTAATAGTAATTTTCGTCATTTTTGTCTAATTTTGTCGAAATCGAAATTTTAATCGAAATTTCCTCGAAACCGAAATTTTACTCCTTGGCTAACATAGAACCGTTTAATTTAAACAGCATTAATCTCACAAATTAAATCACGTAATCTGCAAGTAAGAGATTAAATATAAGAGAATTTTCAATTAATTTAGGGTCAGTGATCGTAGAGAGGTACATACTAGGAAGGATCGTGAGTAAATTATTTTTGTCTTTAATGATTTTTTTTTTTGGGTAGCTAGGTTCGTACGTAGGCCGCATATAGAATGGGGACAAATAGTAGTTTACGTGGTCTCTCTCTGGCTCTCTATCTCTCCTTATCAATGAAAACTATGACGATGGAACTTGTAAATCCCTCTCTGCATATGCATCCCATTATTGACGATCAAATCGATATTCATTACAATAGTGGCTACTCAATGCAGCCTTGCAACGTTTCTATATATAATAGTTAGATTGAAAGTTGCGTCTAGGCCACTATAGATCATTGCATGGAGACCCCACCTTCCCCACCTGATTCATCGTTTGCTACCATTTACCCAAATCAAATTCGTGAAACCAGGTCTGTACGTTGTGCTTCTTATTTTTCACCATCAGCACTTTATTGCATTACCAAGCAATATACCAACCACCCATAATACCCATTCATTGATGTGGATCCAAATTCCAAAACCCTGCATCTAATAATCGTCTTTTTCATCGTGTTATTTATTCTTATAAATATCTTAATCGAGGGTTTAAAACCACTAACTAATATCAATCGTGATTATTGACTGCCAAATATTTAATTTATTCAATCATGCACGACAATTAAATAGTCTACATCTGGCCTCGTAGATCCTGATGCACCTTTCGGTCCTTACCCTTTGGCAATGAGAGCTGAAAAGAAATAGGCCAAAATTGTGTACGTACTCAGTACTCTGCGCTTATTATTAATTGCTTGCCCAAAATACTACTTTGTCGGTCAACCAAGAATCATCTATATTGTACTAATGCCCAAGTTAATTTGATTATATATATGTGCATAATGAATAAGACCATAAGAGATGGGATTGATTACTCATAACCACGATTTTTTAACCATAATCATGATTTATACTTTTGAAAGAAAATTGAAGAATCATGTCCCTCTCAAATTGCTTGTGGGTTTGGACACCTGGACACATTTTATATTGTTGTTAATGTTGAGGATACAGATGTCAAGATTCTACCGGTTCTAATTGTTAAGAAATCAGCTGGCTCTATAATTGTGAGGACAGTAATCTTAGCAATTGAAAATGTAATTGATTGTTTCTAAGAGAGACAAAGATGCTGTCTAAAATGTAATTAGCAGTATCTTATGCCAAAGATTTGGGACCAACATCATGACTTTATTGTCAAATAAAATCTTTACCACTACATTTCCTACGTCACTTCCCATAATTAACACCTTAGCTCCCCCAAAAAAAGAACAGATCATCATTTGGACTTTTTAGTGCGCATTTGTTATTAATTTTTTTAATCATCACAACATTTAGAGGATGAGGAGTTTGATTAAGACCTCCCTCAACTTAAGAGAGTTTTTTTCTTTAAAAAAGTAAAAAAGAAATCGGCCTAAGTCTTTGAAGGGTCGGAGTGTAGAAACCCAGTAGGCCAATTGTGGCACAGTGAAGAGTTTACAAACAAAAGATGTACAAAAATTTTGGGCTCATTCTCAAACCAGATTAAAATCTGTTGGTCTTCTGCTTCTGGACCGAGGTCTGTTTTTGGGCTTGGCCCTTGGGACAAATAGAAGACTATGGCATGAAAAGCATATTGGGCTTAGGCCCATAAATACATCCAATTGGCATTTGCTGTTGGAACATTAGCCATTATATTACCTCTAACTCTCAGGGTCCACATGTGCCGAAAACCTTAACCCCAAACCCAATCACATCGAGTGGATGTGTTCATTTAATGCGTATTGCTAAGGAACCCAAATTTGGATTTCAAATATATGTAATACTTTTCATTGATTTATGCAATGTCCACTCTAAATTCATTTATTTACAATAAGTAAAACACTGACACATACATGGCCACTTCGTTTATGATCCAAATTTGAGATATCTAGTATTATTCTTATTTTATTCCTATTATGAAGAACAAGAAGAAAGAAAAGGAACAAAACCCTTTGCAGCTCAACTTGTGGTAGCACCATCCTTACACTTCAATCAAATCTCCAACATTGATATTAAGTCACACAGAGTTATGAATTAAATCATATAAGGTTGTCCCGACTCCCTTTGAAAGAGTCCACTATCCATTTCACTAGACCTCTACTTAGCTCCTTCCAAACATTTTATCTGTCTAGAGAATCAACAAAACACTAACATCTATGCTAAACAAATGTTTACACAAACCCACAAACAACATATGAACAAAATACAGACTTCCCAGCTTCTCATTTCTATGCCCATGCCTCTCCACCTCCTCCCCTAGTATTTACAATCTCCATATTTGCATCCTTCTTAGCCGGCTTACTCAACTGAAACACCGGGTGGCTGCATAGCTTCCGCACTCCTTTCCTCAAACTTAACCAGTCTCCAGTTTCATATCCACCTCTACATCCATTTTCCGAACACTCGAGTGCATGGTTAGTAGATGTGCTGCTATGTGATTTGGATTCAAGTTCATCTTCCTCATCACTCATTGTCGGAGAGCACCAAAGTTTCTCATCAATGTTGGCTTTTGGGCTGTCCAAAATTGTAGTCCTTAATGAGCTATCATGAACAGGTCCCTTGGTGGCAGGGGTATTTAGAGTCTTCCCACAGGATTCACCCATAACTGAATGAGTTAGGTCACAGTTGTGGTTGGGAGATTTTGAGCATGATGACTGCAGCCTACCCTCAGCAGCTGATTCCTCTCTCTCACGCAGGATCTTTAAAATTAGTGTCTTGAGGAAATTCATAACTTGAACTGCATGTATCAATGCAGTTAAAGGATCTGCCATCTGCAACAATAATTCTTGTTTAGCCATAGCAAAATCATATTTGAATGTGAACAAAGAGGATCGTCTTATGGTCATTACAATCACAGACCAGTAGTTAGCACCTGTTGCAAAACTGTAAAACTGTGAATCCTGGCTAGAATAAACTTGGTTTAAATTTTGTAACAACAGCCACGCCTTTTTAGCCATATTAGCTATCCAAGGAACAGCAATTTTTTGATGATGTGGAACCCTGACTTATCTTATCCTCTAGTGAGTGGGCCTGGTAAACCCCCCCAAAATCCCAGGCCTACACTTGACCTAGGTCTCAGGTAATTAACAAGGTATTATTGTGGGAGTCCAACCAGGGCCTTCCATCTAAAATGTGTTGTCCCAAGTCCCAACCAACTTGACCCACCTTGGGGGTCCGAGGAACAACATTTCATTTATCTTTTCCAGGAAATTGACACGGGTAGATATCAGGAGCTGCTATAACAACCATCAGGGTTAATCACTACTGAAAATGGACAAATTTTAAGCTAACAGAGGCAAACTTATATAGCAACCAGATACATTTCACATGCAATACAAAAAATAAACAACCATGTTAAACCAAATGCTACAAACCTCGGTCATGTTAGGTGCAAAAACCATAGCAATGTTGCGTGCATTCATCTTGTTGTGCTGTTCATGTTGCGCAACATCTGCCATCAAATTGATAGCCCAATCAAGCAGTGAAGCTTCTGTTGGGGGAAGTGACTTTACCAGTTCCATGCAGTCTTCTTCCGTGTTGCAGCGCATCACCTGTTCTGGTGTGAGTGAATCAAGTACCCTTGTAGGAAGCTCTCTAAACCATGCCTACACGTTTAAGTAGGGGAGAGGAGGGAGCACCCATTAGTAAAACAAGGAAAATTAAGTTGAGAACAATAAAAGGAAAAAGAAATGAGAGCAGTAGAGCACAAACCAAAAATTGTAGACATAAGCTTAGATATCATAATTGAAAGGTTCAATTCAAAAGGGTTTATTGAAGATCTTGACATTTCTCGATTCTTCTTTTGGTGAGAACATTTCGTGATTTTGAAAGCTGAAAGAGACAACTAAAAATCCACAACCATTCAAGCATAACTAAACACCTGAGGGAGGAGCTGGTGGCTATATATTTCAAGAGGTTATAGTGGAGGAGTTTCTCTGAGAAATGTCAAATATGTTTACCTTTATCAAACCTGCTAAACAATGAACATCAATTCCATGTGGAACTAAACCTTTGTTCAATTGGTCCCGAACACGCTCTTCTTGGTTATTTTCAGCATTTATTCTGAAAATTCCTTCTACCTTTAAGCAGAACAAGAATGAAATAAAAACTCATATTTTGTTAGAAGTACCGAAATGCCTACAAATAAAACTTAGCTACTGATTCAAATTGCAAACTTACTTTAAGGCCTCCTCCTGAATACAATCGCTTTTGCATCATAAGAAGTATTGTTGGAACACTATTTCCTTTATCATCATAAGAACACTGCATTGATTTGGCAGAGACACCAAACACACTTGCACTGGATGACAAAAAAGCAGTGTATCCATTTAGGCAATAGTCAAATAGGATGTAAGACATTTATTCAAACTGCTGAAACAGGAAGTTCCATCTCGCAAAGTCCATATACATTGTCACCCAAATCTACCTTCAGATATTAATTTTGTAGGACAATTTGCTCATGAAAATGAAAAGGAAAACAAATGCGACCCCATGCAAACCATTAGCAAAATAAGATCATTTTAAAACAATCTTCACCAGTGCAAACTGAACAGACCAAATGGTTTGCATTGATGATTAGAACCACTCCAAATGAAACCTAACATTATGAAAATAAAATTACGAAAATAAATTTTCGATGTTACTTTCCTTTGTCTGCCTAAGTGCCTATCCAACACTTCAATAGAGTAAATGTAAATTCAAGGCAGAATAAGCAAAAGCTATCATACGGCAGGAAGCAAGGGTTATTAAGACCATAAATGTAAAACAATCTAACTTAATAGAAGCCTTTGTCAAAATCACATCATCTTTCTACTTCTCAAAATCCTCATTCCTACATCTTTGATCCTCTAAATTTCCTCCCCAAATATGAACTTCAATCAAATCAATGCCAATTTTCATGAAGTAAAGGGAAACTCTGTTCTTGAGGAGAAAAGTTAAAGCGGTAATGGTTGTGATTTAACATATGGAAGGGGATTCATAACCTTGTTCTAGACACTTCTGTGTTTAACAAAAAGGCCATTTAAAGCCAGCCACTCTGATTAAATTGTCTTCAGGAGCATCTTATGGTAACCGTTCCTTGTGTGCTCAAATCAAAAAGACCAATTTTTACAAGCCGGGATATCCACCATACTAAAAATTGCAGAGTTCAAAAAGAGAATACAAAGGAAGACCAGGATTCACAAAAACAGAATTAGAGTGCAGGAGAAAAATAGAACGGCATTAAATTTCCATTCCATAATCAAATCAAATGCAAAGTAGCAATTAAAAACACACACAAAATGCAAGTATGAATGAACTTGAATTTGTCCAAGTTTCAAATTCAGACAATTGTTACTTCAAACTAATCCAAAGGTCCAAAATTTTCACATTGCCAAGTCACTTAGAAATTCCCCAAATTCATCCTCAAGCAATTCAACGCAAGAAAAATAAAATATCCAAAAAGAGCTCACCTGGCACTAGGTGCCTTCCTGGGGACCTCAGGCTCAAGCTCAGTGGGCAAACCCAGAAACCCATTAAACCTGTCAAAGGTGACATGCGAAACGTGCCTGACCTCAGTGGGCCAACTGATATCGATAGAGGAAGAGACGTCCTCCCTCTCCACATTGCAAGTTATCAAAGACTTCCTCAGAGCAGCCACCAAAATATCCAGTATAGCAAACTGGTGCTGCTGCTGGTTGTGACCATTGTGAGCATGAAAGTCTCGACCTTGATTGTTCCCATTGGCTCTACTCGTCGGACTAAGAAATGGGGTCGACATGGGGTTGCTTAGAATCTCATCTTCATCACCCTCGTCCTCAAATTCCTGGCCTTTGTCTTCTTCTTCTTCTTCTTCACCGTAGTCGTTTTTGTGGTGGTGGGAAAATGGGCTTGGAGGGGCAATGTCGAACTCAGTGAGGCCGACGAGTCCGCAAGATTTGGATCGGAATAGCCGAGCCATTCTGCTTTCCAACCAGAACAAAAATCAAGAAACAAGAAAAAAAATACTAACAGAGAGAAAGAGAGAGAGTAGAATAAAAAAATGAATGGGGGGTAAGCTATTTAGAGGGAAGGTGAGTTTGGTGTGGTGTGGTGTGATAGTGGTGAGGAAGAGGTGGGAGAGAAAGAGGGTTGCTTGGAAGAGAGGGAATGAAAGAAATTGAATGATTATTGGGTTGAGTTGAAGAGGAAGAGGGTATCGTGGTGAGGGTGATGGAGACTATTTTGCCTTTTCTTTTTGTTCCATCTCTCTGTCAAATTTTCTCTTCTTTCTTGTGTGCGCGTTGCGCGTGAGAGAGAGAGACACTAGTAGACAAGTAGAGATATAAGAGTGAGTGTATAGTTTGGAAGTTATATACTCAAGTGTGGTTAAAATATATCTAACAATGATACAGATATTGATATTGTATAAGCAAGGCATGAATGAACATGGGCCATCACTCTACGTGAAGAGCTATCCATTTTTTGAAGAATCCCACTTTTATGGTCAAAACTTCTTGTACATATGAATATATGATGTCACTAGTCTTATCAATAATATTATGGGATTAATGTCAATTTGGTCTCAGATTATTATACTTGTATTAGTTTGGTCTCCAGACTTCAAATTTAAAAAATTTAGTCCCCATATTTTTTTCAATTTTGCCAATTAAGATTGTTCAGTCAATTTAGATTGAAATCAAATAAACATGTTTATGACTGAAACGTGCGTGGAGTTAAGGTATAGTTTAGACTTTAGAGTGATTATTTTGCCCTGAAAAAGGAGAGCACGTGATTGGCACATTATTCTATGCAAATGGAGTTTTGGACGGAAAGTGTGTAAATTGATTGATGAGTATTCGGAAAATTTCTGTTATATGGTATAAATTTTTCACCATTAAATAAGATTGTATGATATATTAAAAACGGACTCGCATATTAATTTGTGCAATCCGATCAAATAAGACACATGCAAATAGTTTACAATTCACAGTTCACTAAGCTATTTTTCGATTATTTGTTTAAATTGTTCTTTTAAAAATTAAATTAAAGGATTTTGATAAAATATCTCAAAGAGCATGTTCCTACTTCTAACGTAATAGGACAAGACAACACGTATAGGAGCAAAATTTATGAATATGTCACTTAAGCACTTGCGTGATACATAAAATTGTTAAAAACAAATCCTTTTATTATTATATAATGTGTTCAACATAGTGTTCCTCTTGCTTAGGTAATAGAGTGCAATTAAAGAAGTACATGTCCTTGACTAAATGTTGTATAAAATAAGTTTATAAAGTATATTAATGTGGTTATCCATCTATTCCACGTGCTTAAGAGACTTGTTGTACAATTTCTTTGACTTGGATTTCTCCTCATCCTCATTAAACTCTAAAATACTACCAATTCAGCTGAATCAACTTTCCAACAAAAAAATTGGAAGTTTCTCCCCCAATTTCCAAATAATTGGAGGAGAAACTATTCACCATTCATGTTTGATGTTGGGAATTCGCAAGATTTGGAATTTTTTGGTGAGACAATGAAACAGGCTTTGGATTTTATTTAGTATCTGGAAAATGAAATGGGGTGTCGACTCTGCCTGTTTTTGTATTTTGCAAACAGTCCCCACAATGCAGTCACATGGGCACATGGGATGATCCCTTTCTTGTTCCAAAGCTACTAATACCACTGCGTGGTGTGGTTTAATTAGTAATTACACTAATAATAAATAAAAAAGCAACCAACCTTAAACTAAAGTAACCCCACATGGATGCATGGTTTAATGATTATAAATGATGGGTATAGAGCAATATCTAAACTTGGACATCTTAAATTCAAAGTTCGAACCCTCATGAGTGTAAATTTGAATTTACCTGTTACTCGTTGTTTACAAGCTATTGTAGGTATTGGAGATTTGCCTTAAAATCTCCTTCTAATGATAAAAGCGAATTGTGAAGAATTTTCTAGTTACTTAGTAGTATTGTTGAGGACAAGAAATTTTTTATGTGGCTATAATACTACGTGGCAAGTGATTAATTCATTCAAATTATAACACGTATACAGTTATTAATATATAAAGCCGTAAACTTTAAATAATACTCTTAAAATTATACACATTATATTTAGAGTGGATTAGTTACATGGCTACATGATATTACGGTCACACACAAAAATTTTTAACTTTTTGTTAAGGACATAAGTATTCTCTTTGGGTCGTACGAAATGAAAGCCCAAAGGCTTAGGCCCGGCCCAGAAAGCATATGGGGTTGGCCCGGGTGGGGTAGTTTCATTAAATGCGAAGTCTAAAAGAGGTAGTGTCACGTGAACATAGCCATGCATGTCATGCAGATGCAGCTATCTGTCATTACAGCTACACCGCCTGATATTGATCTAACGGTGGGCCTTGCATGGTCCCCACAGTACTCCGATGGGTTCACATGTTGTTGCTGCAGCCCTCTTGGCCTCTACAATTTGTCACAGCCTTTGCTCATCACTAAGAACATCATCATCTGAACATGTCCATTAACCATGGGCCCAGAGCAACATAATTGTTTATGCTTCAATTAATTAATTAATTAATTTTAGAGTTGGCAAAGTTGGATTCTGTTTGCCCTTTAATTTCTTCATAACAACTGAGATTGATCAATCTGCATTCAGCAATGTTGGCCCTCTTAATTAATATCCAAATTAGAAAAAGTTGACCTCAAAATGGTAAGACTGATTTTGACTCTTAATTAGCCCCAAAAGTTTGCTCATGAACCAGCTACAAATGAGCTCTTAATTTTTTATTTACTATTTATCAAAGGCTTTTTTACATTTTACTCACTTGAATTTTGGGCTCAATTTCACTTCAACACCTAAAAAAAAAAATTGTGTCAATTTACCACCTGAATTAAAAATTTGTTGCAATGTACCACCTTTGACTCATTTTGTTTAAACTTTTGTTAAAAATAAGAGTGTTTTGCTCTTTTTCAAGTTCCTATTGTTAGAAAAAATGATTTTTTAAAATGTTATTTACTTTTAACACAATAAAAAACTAACTTAAAAAAAAACCAAAACACTCTTATATTTAACAAAAATTTAGACAAAATGAACCATAGGTGGTACATTGCAATAAATTTTTAATTCAGGTAGTAAATTGACACAATTTTTTATTTAGGTGGTAAAGTGAAATTGAGCTCAAAATTCAGGTGGGTAAAGTGTAATAAAGCCTTTATAAAAAACAAAACAATTTGTAAGTTGCCATACATATCAAGTTTTTTTTTTTTTTTTTGGCCATTATACATATGAAGTTAGATATATGCAACATGTTTGTGAACTTTACAATAGTACATACTGGGGCCTATAACCTGTACTTGGCAGTCTGTTACTCCAGTACCAAACATACCATTATTGTCCATGTTTCTGTGATTGCATAATAATTAAAGACCATGATTGTAAATAGAAGTACTCCACCAACTCCTTACTATTTAAAGTTGGAATCATATGCTTGCTTTTAAAGCACTGCAATTTCATCCAAAAGAATTAACATAAAGGAAAGGAGGTGATGAAGCTCGCTAGCATATTCTATATCTGTTTGTTTGCAGTTTGCTCTGTGGCTGTGAGTTTCTTTCAAGCTACTCCAAGAATCTGATGCATCCATCCACAGACCGCCTAATTTCTAAGGTCATGAATCGATCATGAGCAATTAGGTGAAAGCTTGTGATTTGGCTGATGGCTCAACTGAACCACCCACTACAATTCACACTTCTTAACTAATCGCTCAGTTTAAACCTTAAGATATTGGCATAGTAATTAATTAATTGCAGATTAAAAACTAAGTCAACTAGTTGTGCTTTTTATATGGTTTTGTTAAAGTCTCTTCTAGTATTATAGGAAAAAGAAATTGTTTGGTTGCTGCTTTGTCCTTATCTTCACTTACATGGATAAGATTTGGGACATATTTAAACCATTATTACACCCAAAACTTTAAGCCTTTTTTGGCCATAATGAGTCGATAATGTATCTTAACCTAGTAGGGTAACAAGTAAATTGTCGATTAGTATCAAGTTAATTAACAATCAATATGTCTTATCCGCTTACATGTGAAACACATCATCGATCAATCTTTTGAAAAACTTATTGACTTGGCACTAGGCGTGAGAATGTGGGCTGCGAATCAGTCAATTTCTTACATTAAGAGATGTATTGTTTGTAGTTACAAATTAGCTTAAATTAGGGGCACAATTATAATCTAAAAAATTTGGGCCAAGGTAGCCCAAATTGATCGATGACTGCTGACAAGACGAATTTGGAGGCCTGATAACTCATGTTTTTTTGACTAGCTATAAAGCCTATAAGTAAAACATGATCTATTGTGTCACTGGTCCATATACATATATGGGCCATCACTATCAACCACTACAAGAGAGTACCACTTGACTGGGTCATAGAAGCCCAATTTTGGTTAAGGCCTGACAAATGGTTCATCATTTTGGACCAAGAAACCAGTGTTAAGAGGTCCTTTTTCCTCTTTTTTTAGGGCTTAATAGTCATTTGGTAAGTTAAGAGATCAAAGTTTTAAGGAAAATGTTATCCACTTTCTTTACCGACCTTCTATTTTATTATTCTTATTCTATAATATATTTTTATAATCGAAACCGTTCAGTTTTTAGATAATTATTTGAAAATCATTTTTACAAAAAATCAATTAAATCAGAAATCGTTTGATCATGTAATAGTCATCAAATAAATAAATGATGAATCAAATTGTTACCTAAACCGTTTGTTTATTTAATCACAATTACATAACCATATGATTTCTGATTTGGTTGATTTTTTGCAGCAATGATCTTCATAGTTATATCTAAAAAATGAACGGTTTCGATTATAAATCTACATTGCAGAATAAAAAAAATAAAAAAAATGTCAATGGAGAAAGTAGATAGCATTCCTCAAGTTTTAAAACAAGTCAATGTTGCAAATTTTATAAAGTTTCATCTACTTTTTCATCTAAGAGTATACATGAGAGCAAAATAGACAATTCATGCCCAAAGTCTAATTGTTATCAAAAGCGTCTATTTATTTGTTATATGATTAAACGATTTTTTATTTAGTTAATTTTTTATATAAATAATTTTTAAAGGGTAATATAGAAAATGAATTATTATAATCATAAGACTACATTATAGAATAAACATGAGAGAGAAAAAAAAAAAACATAAAAATAAGTCAACTACCATTCCTTTTATGTTTTTAGAAAGTAAAGAATCAGTACATCTTTCATTTATTTTTTTAGATGTACAACTACAAGGGAACAACCTCCACTTCCTCTCATTTACTGCAATAAATACACTAGTCTTGCTATTAAGAGGTTTAAATGGGGAGGCCACCTTGATTCATTGTGAGGTGATATTTGCAGGTTTTCTCTCTATACTTTACAATGATATATGATATATCAACCTCTTTTTCCTGCCCACACATTTGGCTTTTTGAACTTGAACAATTCCAAATAATTTTAAACATGTACAATAATAAGAATTATAATTTATAAGACATAAGACATAAGTAAGATCATACAAAATTGTTTTTCTCTATGAATTTATTCATCAAGCTTAGCAAATGTTTTCTTTCGTTTTTTCTCTTAAGAAAAGAAAATCACAACCGAAACCCAAGTGGCTTACCAAATTAAGCCATAAATATCCAAAGACGTCATGATACCAAAAGTCACAGGAATAAATTTTCCAAATTCAGAAACTCTCAAATAATTAGTTCAACAACATCTTAATTAATATCTAAAAGAAGTAGATGCTTAATAATTGCAAAAACAAAGTTAACTACCAACAAAGAATGACCATGGAAACCATTTGCTACCATATTCGGGCAAAGCAATCCCTCAAAGCTAAACATTTTGCCATCGCAATACAAGTAAGCTTTGTATTAGTAATCACAACTCCCAAAGATTGCCTATTATCATTCTTAGCAAGAAAATCATAAGAAATAAATAGAACCCTCAAAATTTGATTTAATTGTAGTTACATCATGATGTTGCCAAGAAGTCAAACCTAATGGAGGGACCTTAATTAAAAACACTCATGGCACTATTAGCTTCCTTGTAGAATGAAAAGATGAAGCTTTGCCAATGTTTACTTTTCCAAACAAAGTCGGCTAAACATTTCTGCCAATGACAACAGAATCTTGTAGTCTTTTTGCTCAAAATGACAATTTTCACGCTTCAATATTATATGTTGTACTTTTTTTTTTGTCTAGTAATTAACAATAACGCTTCAAAATAACTCATTAGTAAGATTATACGATGATAATAATTTTTTTTGTTCACTACACAACGTGATCTTATAATTCAAATTGTTCACTTTTTAGGTTATAATTCAAAGATCATTCTTACAAAAAATCATTCAATTGAAAATTATTTAGTTATCTTCACAATCATTTCAATGCTTATCGAAAAAAATTGTGTTTGTCTATTTATTTGAACACAATTAGTTTATTAAAAATTTTATGAGCTAAAAAATGTAATTAACGTTGAATTATCTTATTGACTGATTAAATTTAGAGTGCAAATTGAATAAATAAAAATGAATTAATAATTATTAGTATAATGATATTTTACTTTATAATATTGAAGGTGGTAATTTCAAATTATACCATCATTAAAAGAAATAAAAGTGGAGTACAAATGTATAAATAAGAGTGTGAAATCCCAAACAAAATAACGAGAAATAAAAAAGAAGAGTTGGTTTCCTTTATAAAATTTGAATACTAGTTTATCTTTGGATAAAATATAAACCTGGAGTGCTGCTATTTGCACACCCTGTTTTTTCTTTTTGCACACCCTTTTATAAAAAAAAAAATCAAAACTCAAAGGAAAAGACACACTTACCCCTCACCCAACACACCCTAACTCCATTTTTTCTCTTCTGCACACCCCATCAATAGACCAAAAAAAAAAACACACACACCCCCTTCATCTCCTTCACCCGACCACACCCACCGGCCACCCACGCAGCACCCACCTCATCCCTCCCCTCCACCAAGCCCAGCCCCGTCGCACCCTCCCTCCAGCCCCGACCCAGCCCACCTCCTTCCCATCCATGCACCCAGCCCGACCTCCTCCCTCCCCTCCACCAAGCCCCAGCCCGACCACCTCCTTCCCCTCCACCCAGCCCGACTTCCTCCCTCCCCTCCACCCAGCCCCGGCCCCATCACATCCCCTCCCACCCAACCCCATCACACCCTCCCTCTATAAATACACTCATTCTCTCCACGTCTTCCACAGTTCCACTCCCTCTCCGATTTCAACTCACTCATAACACAAAACAAAAATCAACCCAGAAAAACTCACAATGGGCGCAGTGAGTCAATCGCAGTCAATTCCTCCATCTCCATCTATTTCTGTACTACTCTCTCTCTCTCAATCTCTATGGCTAATGAGTTTGTGTTTGTTTTTGGGTTAATGCAGAAGAAGAAGAACAACAACAGCAACAACGAAGGCGGCGACAAGAAGAAGGGCGGCGATGGCGGTGACAAGAAGAAGGACAACCCTATAACCGTGGTGTTGAAGATTGACATGCACTGCGAAGGCTGTGCTTCCAAGATTGTAAAATGCGTCAAGGGTTTTGATGGTAATAGCCCTCTTTGAAAACAATCCCCTGTTCCAGATTTCCTTCAATTTTTCCTTCACAAAGTTGTATTTCACATTATTTTTCTCTGCTTCATCTCCCCCAACCTGAATTTCCTCCAAAATTTACAAAACAATGTTCATACGCTACTTTCCATATCTGGGTTTTCATTAAATTAGAAAGTAGATTCAACAACTTTCCATTAAACCCACTTTCCTTATTTTGGTTTTGGGCCCCTAATTTTTCTCTGCCAAAAACAAAATGTAAACTAGATTCAAATGTATGCATTCTGGGTCTTTGTTTTTTCTGTTTCCCTCAGATTTTAGTGTTTTATTTTGCATGGAAAAAGGTATATTCCAAAGAAATTTGATTCAGATTTCAGAATATACTCACTGTTTCCACTTTTTGAAATGAAATTTGTTTTTTGCGACCGCTCAAGTATTCCCGGAGCTAAATAATTACTGGGTTTGTTGTTGATGTGGTGGTGGTTCAGGGGTGCACACAGTGAAACCAGAGAGCGGAGCTAGAGGGAGGGTGCGACGGGGTTGGGTGGGAGGGGATGTGATGGGGCCGGGGCTGGGTGGAGGGGAGGGAGGAAGTCGGGCTGGGTGGAGGGGAAGGAGGTGGTCGGGCTGGGGCTTGGTGGAGGGGAGGGAGGAGGTCGGGCTGGGTGCATGGAGGGGAAGAAGGTGGGCTGGGTCGGGGTTGGAGGGAGGGTGCGACGGGGCTGGGCTTGGTGGAGGGGAGGGAGGAGGTGGGTGCTGCGTGGGTGGCCGGTGGGTGTGGTCGGGTGAGGGAGATGAAGGGGGTGTGTGTGTGTTTTTTTTTTGTCTGTTGATGGGGTGTGCAGAAGAGAAAAAATGGAGTTGGGGTGTGTTGGGTGAGGGGTAAGTGTGTCTTTTTTTTTTTAGTTTTGATTTTTTTTTACAAAAGAGTGTGCAAAAAGAAAAAATAGGGTGTGCAAATAGCAGCACTCTAAACCTGCCATATCAAATCAGATTCGTTTTAAAAACTCTTTAATGAGAAAGTTTTTAAACGTAAATTTATTAACCGGCATATTATCTCTCCACTCTTCACTAATCTACTCCTTGAATGAAGTAAATCAAACCAACTAATAAGTAGAATCTGGTTATTTTCGACGGTCAGAAAAGGGCCACGTAGCAATCACATTTCCTCTGACGTCCACTAGATCGAATCCCCACCTATTTCGAACCTTCGGACCAGGCTGTGCATGTTCGTCAGCTCTGACTCACTCAAATCCTCTTTTATCTCCTGCTACGCACTCCACGAATGATATTCCCTCTACTCCTTATAACCACCGCCACCTGTCAAACCATGGGTAGTTTAGTAAACCCACCACGCTCAGCATGTCCGCTGCACCCAAAAGACCCTTAAGTTAACTAGTCAAAGCTCAGCACGTCCATTGCACGCACCGTACACCAAATCGCATAGAATAATGCTTCCCTCTTTCCCGAAAATACCTTTTTCCAATTTAAAATTACAAAAGCGGCAAGAAAAGTAGCAAAAGACAAAACAAAAAGGAGCTGTACACAGACGCACAAAGAGTGAAAGAATACTAGCGTACACTATACAACACCAAAATTAGTATCATTAGTCTAAAGTTTATTCAATGTTAAAGGAAACAATCTCATTACATCTCTTTGTACAATTTATTGTACCATCTTTTTAATAGAAGTAAGACTAACTAATATAAGTGGAGTCAATTTTTATTAGAAAGATAATATACTAAATCATACAAATAAATGATCTCCCTAGCTATCACTATCATTTTCTCTCCCATCATGTATTACATGGTTGTTGTTTAGCATAGTGGTAGATCCACAAATTTTTGTTTCTAGTACTGTTTTGGCCAAACCCTTAAGAAAAACTTCAAAGATATATTGAATGGTTGGGAACATGTGTGAGACCCAAAATTTTCCAAATTTATTTTGGAATTTTTCTTTAATTTCTAGAATTTTTCTAGAAATTTGTTTGGCGGAAAATCGTATTTTTCACCTTAAGCTTTAATTGTTTGACCAACTTTGACTAGAGTTTTGACCCAAGTTAGACCTTTAGAAGGTGGTACTTTTACTCACGAACCCAACGGAGCAAGTCTCGTATTATTCCGAGTCCGGGAGATTATTTTATGAATTTCCCAAAATTTCATTTTTAAAAGCATTTTATCTTAGTTTGTGGAGCTTGAAATTTTCGAAATTTTTCTAAAGGGAAAATTGGTAATTTGACCTCATAGTTAATTAGTACTAGTCGATACGAGTCCGTAGTATTTTTCGGGGTATTTTTCCGAGTCCCGAGCTATTTTTAATTAATTTTTGAAGTTGAGAAAAATAGGAAAAAGAAAATAAAATAGGAAAAACACCAGATCGCGCCACGTGGCACGATCTGGAGCGTCTAACGATGCATGGCAGCAAGATCTGATGGCTGCATGTGCAGCCAAGTGTCAAAGCCTTCGCCACGTGTCAATTTCTCATTAGTCAAAGTTATGACGGTTGACTTGAGTCAACCCAGTCAACTCGGATGAGTCAACCGAGTTGACTCACTCACTCACCCTATAAATAGTGGCGTGAACCCCAGCTGATCCTCACAAATTCAGCCGCACGCTTCCCAAGAGAGAGCTTCTCTCTCCTCTCTCCTCCTTTCTCTCTCTTCTTCAATCTTGTTTTGAGTTTATCTTGAGTTCTGGAGCTCCGATCGACAATCCGATTTCGCCTACGCAATCGTGGCGACGAGCTCTTCAATTCTAGTAGTGTGAAGGCTATGTTTTGGTGAAGTTTTAAAAAAATCATTTCTGAGCTCCATAGGTAATTTCTTGATCCCTGTCGAATTTCTGCTAAAATTTTGTTAAATAAATCTCTTGTTAATTAGGCTATTTTAATCTTATTATTTAGCAAGTCTAGTAGTACCGAGACTCTGCTCGTGGGAAGTCTTCAACAGGTATACCCTTAACCCAGCTTATTTGATTTGCTGTTGTTTAAGTGGTGGTTATAGACGAAACACCGTTTAACTGTTGTTATTAAATGAACTTAATAAATATTGAGGCCATATCAGTGGTAACCAAATAACGTGATGACTAAGGTCAGTCCATGAGCATACATGCGTTGGGTACTGAGCCAGAGCTCCCTCAGTTTCCCCATGCACTGACCTGGTCACGTTGTAAGGTTCATATCTGATCAACCTCCTCGACAATAAATTAAAATAAACTTAGAAACCACACGGTCTGACATGACTGTCTGCCTCGGGGAGCAGGGTCATGCCGGATCAAGAATTTAGAGAAGCCTAGCAAGTTACGCTAGTGCCAAACCTCTAAATTTTACCTGGTCTTAATAGACAAGGCCGAGAGTACGTTTAGTACGTTCCTAATAGCTGTCGTCGGATTCGGATCTCCAGTTTCCCAACAGGTACAAGTGGGACCCAGACACAGGAAAGGGATCAGGCAAGGGACACACTTTGGTAAAACAGGTAGGGGGAAAGTACCATATCCCGGTTATTGGATTTCCTGCCTATTTTCGTACTATATGTATATGAAAATGTCTTTCACAGAGAATGTGCATGATTTTTGTATGGCATATTTGTGTGATTTTCTGTGTGATACCTTGAACGACCTGAGAGTAACGGGCACGTGTTGTGACCTTGGGTTTCGATCCCCTAAACCTCCGGAGGGGTAAGTACGGACTGGTTAGTCGAATGTCCTTCTGGGGAGGCTAACCAATGTGGTATTACCAGGTAAATGGATACTCTCACCACAGTATCGAGGTGGTGGTTGAATTTCCGATACTGGTGGTTGGCCTGTATGTGATCGGTCGCAGGTATGTTTCTGAACTATGTCACGTGACAGGAAGGATTTTCACTGAAAAAGATGTATGAGCATGCAAAGGCTTTACTCACTGATTATTGGCATAATTATCTTTATCATTACTGGCTTTGGTTACAATATTATTGATATTGATACCCTGTTTTTGGGTGTGCATTGCTTTTAAACTGTTTTCCTTGAAATCCTATATCTTCGAGTATTGCTTTCAAACCTAACCAGGATTTTCCCTCGAGGGGAAGCGATGAACGTATGTGACGCTTACCCCCTACTGTACTCTTGTGAGTGCAGATAATCCAGTTGTTGGAGACCAAGATTGAGGTCGTGGGTGTGGCACTTGCAGCTTGTCAGTTTCAGTCTTGCTATCTAGTTTAGATCCTTTCTTTGGATCTGTGGTGGTGTTTCTCTTTCATCCTCGTAGGTGGCATATCCCAATGGCTATCCATGAGTCCAATTTGTTGCACCACTTTGTTGAAGACTGAATTACTCTGGCGTGGGTTGGACTATCCTGACATATCTGTTTATCTACTGTTTTATTTTGTAGCATTAGGGTTAGTGTATTTGAAACACATAACCCTCACGGGTTGGTACTCTTTACTGTTATTTATAATATGAGGTATTTTCAGTAATTTCTTTCGCTGTATTTTTACTACTCTGATCCAACCCGGGTTCTTCAATAAAAAGGGCTTAACTCGTTTTAGAGAGCTTGGGAATATAATACTCGGGGTAAGGGGTATTATAGTCTCAGGATCTTTAAGACGGGTGCCGCTGTGGTGTTCCCAGTTTCGGGGCGTCACAGAAAAAAAGTGGTATCAGAGCGGTACGACCCAAAAAAAAAAAAAAAAAAAAAGAGAATAATAATAATAATAATAATAATAATAAATAAATAGATAACTTTGTAAGATTGTTAGTAGATTATTTTTACTAATATGCAGGATATGCCAACCCAGAGCCGATTCAGCAGATTCTTTCGAAGTTTCCAACCAAACACATTCTTCGATAAGTCTTTCCCTTGAAACACTTTTGTTCCTTGTATTACTTGTGTCAATCATTCCCTTATTTGTTTTCAGTCTTGCTGACAAGATGCCACCCCGTTTCGATCGAACTAACAGTAATGCCAATAATCGGTTCGACCCGCAACAAATGGCTGAATTTATGCAGGCTTTCTTTGCTCAACAAGCTGGTAACCGTCTCACTCCCGCTGAACGTGAAGATAAGCGACGAGGCGAGTACTTAGATCGTTTCCTTAGGACTAAGCCGATGAAGTTTCACGGAAGTTCCGAACCCGATTTAGCTGAGAATTGGGTTACGCACATCGAGAAGAAGCTCGAGTCGATTAACGCACCAGATGAGTACAAGATCTGGCTAGCTACACATGTGTTTGAAGGCGAAGCTGACGGATGGTGGAGATGCATTAGGCACCGAGAAAATATTAACACTATGACTTGGGAAGGATTTAGGGAATTGTTCTACGACAGATATTTTCCCGAGCCACTGCAGATGACAAAGATGAAGGAATTCATGGATCTAGAGCAGGGAAACATGACTGTTTCTGAATACGTGGGAAAGTTTACTGAACTTGGACGTTTCGTCCCATCTACCATGAATGATGAGAAGGCAAAGACTGTCAGATTTCTGCAAGGTCTGAAGAACGGGATTCGCCAATACTTGGCAAGTCAAAGGTTTACAGTTTTCAAAGATGTGGTCAATGCTGCTTATGCTCAGGAGCAGGATTTCCTTGCAACTAGACAGAAAGGGGAAATTGCGAGGTCTGAGGGAACAAGACTAGGAAAAAGAAGAAATTTTCAGAGGGGAGGACCCTCCCGAAACCAAAGAAACTGGAAGAAGACTAGACTTCAAATTTGTTTCCAGTGTGGAGGTGAAGGCCACTACAGAAATAATTGTCCTACTAGAACACAGCAGAATGCCCCCAGGCCACAACCACAGATACAGGCTGTACCACAACCATTTAGAGCTCAACCATTGCAACATGCACTACCACAACCCAACAATCGTGGAGGACAAGGAAGAGGTGGCGGAGGAAGACCACAACCAGCTAGAGGAGGACGAGTTTTTGCAGTAAGAGCTAACCAGGAAGAAGCCCCACTTGACGGTACTATACTGCTCTTTAATACTGAAGTAAGAATTTTGTTTGATACGGGTGCTTCACATTCATTTGTCTCTGTTAGCTTTACTGAGGAATTAGGATTGCATGCTGAACCTTTAGCTGAAACCATCCACATGAGTACACCCATTGGAACAACAACCGAAGTAGATAGAATTTACCAATCTTGCCAACTAGTAGTCCAAAACCGAGTCTTGACAGCAAACCTATACCCTTTGAACATGGATTACTACGACCTTATTCTAGGAATGGATTGGTTACAAGAAAATCAGGCACAGATCGATTGTGAGAAAAGAAAAGTGAAGGTAGTCACGAGTAACAGAGAAGAGGTGATCATCCGATTGCACAAACCGCTACAACCCATCAACCCATTGCTGAGAGTTTGTTTCAAAAGCAAGAAAGTTATGCTATGCTATTCACTCATCCTTTCCACACAAGCCAAGCAGAAGGAAGATAAACCAATACCAGTGGTAGACGAATACCCAGACGTTTTTCCAGAAGATCTGCCCGGAATCCCACCAACAAGAGAAGTAGAATTCAAGATTGAACTTGTACCAGGCACTCAACCTATTTCAATCCCGCCCTACCGCATGGCACCAGCTGAGATGGTGGAGCTGAAGAAGCAATTAGACGACTTGAAGGAGAAGGGCTTTATCAGAGAAAGTATATCACCATGGGGAGCCCCTGTTCTATTCGCCAAAAAGCATGATGGAACATTGCGACTCTGCATAGACTACCGGAAGCTGAACCAAGTCACAATAAAGAACAAGTATCCATTGCCTAGAATTGACGAGCTATTTGATCAACTTAGTGGAGCGAAGTACTTCTCAAAGATTGATCTCAGATCCGGCTACCATCAACTCAGAGTTCGAGACGAAGACGTCCCAAAGACTGCTTTTCGTACCAGATACGGACATTATGAGTTCGTTGTGATGCCGTTTGGATTGACAAATGCACCTGCCGCATTCATGGACCTGATGAACCGAGCATTCCGTCCATACTTGGACAAATTTGTTATTGTCTTCATCGACGACATCCTGATTTACTCCAAGAGTAAGGAAGAGCATGAAGAGCATCTGAGAATTGTTCTACAGACATTACTTCAAAAGCAACTTTACGCCAAGAAGTCAAAATGTGAATTTTGGCTGAAAGAGGTACAGTTCCTTGGCCACATCATCTCAGAAAAAGGATTATCTCCTGATCCCAAGAAGATCGAAGCAGTTCTGAATTGGGAACAACCGAAGAGCATGACAGAAGTCCGTAGTTTTCTTGGATTAGCAGGTTATTACAGAAGGTTTGTAGAAGGTTTTTCCAAGATTGCTACCCCGATGACTCGACTACTCAGAAAAGGATTCAAGTTTGAATGGAACGAGAAGTGTGAAGAAGCATTCCAAGAGCTCAAGAAACGACTGACAACTGCCCCAGTGTTAGTCTTACCCAACAATGAAGATCCTTATGAAGTCTACACCGACGCGTCCATAATAGGAGTCGGATGTGTACTGATGCAGAATGGGCGAGTGATAGCCTATGCCTCAAGACAGTTGAAGGAATATGAAAAGAATTATCCAACTCATGATTTGGAGTTAGCCGCTGTTGTACACGCTCTAAAAATCTGGAGATGCTACTTGTATGGAGGCCGATTCACTGTTTTCTCAGATCACAAGAGCCTCAAGCATATATTCACTCAGAGAGATCTGAATTTGCGACAACGACGCTGGATGGAGTATCTTAAAGATTATGATTTTGAATTACAGTATCATCCAGGAAAAGCCAACAAAGTAGCTGATGCACTGAGCAGGAAGAAAAACACTCTAGCCAGTTTATTGATGGCTGAACGGGAGATCCTACAGACTTTGGATCAGTACAAAGTCAACGTACGCCATGATGGAAGGATTGCAAGTATGCAGATTGAGCCCCAATTGGAGCAAGAATTAGTTCAAGAACAAGAAGAGGATCTAGAGATACAACAGAAAAAGAAAGAGGTATACTCAGGAGATGCACCTGGGGAATGGAAGGTACATTCTGATGGAAGTTTGAGATACAGAGGCCGAATAGTTGTGCCAAACAGGAAAGAAACAAGACAACGGATTCTGAACGAAGCTCATTCTACCAGTTTTGCTATGCACCCTGGAGGAACGAAAATGTATCAAGATTTGAAACGAAGATACTGGTGGAAAGGTATGAAAAGAGACGTGGCTGATTTTGTTAATCACTGTGTGACCTGCCAACAAGTGAAAGCCGAACACCAGAAGCCGTCTGGATTGTTGCAACCGTTACCTACTCCAGAGTGGAAGTGGGATTGTGTTACTATGGATTTCATCACAGATCTGCCGAGAAATACAAAAGGGCACAATGGTATTTGGGTTATCGTGGACAGACTCACGAAGTCAGCTCATTTCTTGCCGGTCAAGATGAACTCACCTGTTGATTATTTTGCTGATCTCTATATCGAATGGATTGTTCGATTGCATGGTATCCCGAAGACGATTGTTTCCGATCGAGATCCCCGATTTACATCTCGATTGTGGCGGAAGTTACAATCTGAATTAGGCACTCAATTGAATCTTAGCAGTGCCTATCATCCGCAGACGGATGGGCAATCTGAAAGAGTTATTCAGATACTGGAAGATATGTTGCGAGCTTGTGTTCTAGATTTCAGAGGTAAGTGGAGTGAGTACTTACCGCTCGCCGAGTTCGTGTATAACAATAGTTATCAAAGCAGTCTCAAGATGGCACCGTACGAAGCACTTTACGGAAGGCCATGTCGTTCGCCACTCTGTTGGGCCGATGTTGAGGACCGAGTTGTTCTGGGTCCTGAAGTGATTAAAGAAACGACCGAAAAGGTCAAGATGGTCAAGAAACGACTAGAAACCGCCCAGAGTAGGCAGAAATCGTACGCTGATCGAAGGAGGAAGCCTTTGGAATTTCAAGTTGAGGACTTGGTGTTTCTAAAAGTTAGTCCTTTGAAGGGTACATTTCGGTTTGGTATGCGAGGCAAGTTGGCACCCAGGTATATTGGACCGTTCAAGGTTTTGGAACGTGTCGGGAAAGTTGCTTACAGGTTGGAGTTGCCGCCTCAGTTAGCATACATACATAACGTATTCCATGTGTCCCAGTTGAAAAAGAGTGTGCCTGACATCCCTCAAGTGATGCCTTGGATTGGTTTACCGCTCGAACCAAACGTGTCTTATGTGGAAGGACCTGTTTCTATCTTAGCTTACGAGACGAAACAACTCAGGAATAGGAAGGTACCACTTGTAAAAGTTCAGTGGCAGCGCCACGGAGTCGAGGAAGCGACATGGGAACTGGAATCCGACATGAGGAAGAGATACCCGCATCTCTTCAGTGAACTCAGGTAATCTCGAGGACGAGATTTTTTTTAAGTAGGGGAGGATGTGAGACCCAAAATTTTCCAAATTTATTTTGGAATTTTTCTTTAATTTCTAGAATTTTTCTAGAAATTTGTTTGGCGGAAAATCGTATTTTTCACCTTAAGCTTTAATTGTTTGACCAACTTTGACTAGAGTTTTGACCCAAGTTAGACCTTTAGAAGGTGGTACTTTTACTCACGAACCCAACGGAGCAAGTCTCGTATTATTCCGAGTCCGGGAGATTATTTTATGAATTTCCCAAAATTTCATTTTTAAAAGCATTTTATCTTAGTTTGTGGAGCTTGAAATTTTCGAAATTTTTCTAAAGGGAAAATTGGTAATTTGACCTCATAGTTAATTAGTACTAGTCGATACGAGTCCGTAGTATTTTTCGGGGTATTTTTCCGAGTCCCGAGCTATTTTTAATTAATTTTTGAAGTTGAGAAAAATAGGAAAAAGAAAATAAAATAGGAAAAACACCAGATCGCGCCACGTGGCACGATCTGGAGCGTCTAACGATGCATGGCAGCAAGATCTGATGGCTGCATGTGCAGCCAAGTGTCAAAGCCTTCGCCACGTGTCAATTTCTCATTAGTCAAAGTTATGACGGTTGACTTGAGTCAACCCAGTCAACTCGGATGAGTCAACCGAGTTGACTCACTCACTCACCCTATAAATAGTGGCGTGAACCCCAGCTGATCCTCACAAATTCAGCCGCACGCTTCCCAAGAGAGAGCTTCTCTCTCCTCTCTCCTCCTTTCTCTCTCTTCTTCAATCTTGTTTTGAGTTTATCTTGAGTTCTGGAGCTCCGATCGACGATCCGATTTCGCCTACGCAATCGTGGCGACGAGCTCTTCAATTCTAGTAGTGTGAAGGCTATGTTTTGGTGAAGTTTTAAAAAAATCATTTCTGAGCTCCATAGGTAATTTCTTGATCCCTGTCGAATTTCTGCTAAAATTTTGTTAAATAAATCTCTTGTTAATTAGGCTATTTTAATCTTATTATTTAGCAAGTCTAGTAGTACCGAGACTCTGCTCGTGGGAAGTCTTCAACAGGTATACCCTTAACCCAGCTTATTTGATTTGCTGTTGTTTAAGTGGTGGTTATAGACGAAACACCGTTTAACTGTTGTTATTAAATGAACTTAATAAATATTGAGGCCATATCAGTGGTAACCAAATAACGTGATGACTAAGGTCAGTCCATGAGCATACATGCGTTGGGTACTGAGCCAGAGCTCCCTCAGTTTCCCCATGCACTGACCTGGTCACGTTGTAAGGTTCATATCTGATCAACCTCCTCGACAATAAATTAAAATAAACTTAGAAACCACACGGTCTGACATGACTGTCTGCCTCGGGGAGCAGGGTCATGCCGGATCAAGAATTTAGAGAAGCCTAGCAAGTTACGCTAGTGCCAAACCTCTAAATTTTACCTGGTCTTAATAGACAAGGCCGAGAGTACGTTTAGTACGTTCCTAATAGCTGTCGTCGGATTCGGATCTCCAGTTTCCCAACAGGTACAAGTGGGACCCAGACACAGGAAAGGGATCAGGCAAGGGACACACTTTGGTAAAACAGGTAGGGGGAAAGTACCATATCCCGGTTATTGGATTTCCTGCCTATTTTCGTACTATATGTATATGAAAATGTCTTTCACAGAGAATGTGCATGATTTTTGTATGGCATATTTGTGTGATTTTCTGTGTGATACCTTGAACGACCTGAGAGTAACGGGCACGTGTTGTGACCTTGGGTTTCGATCCCCTAAACCTCCGGAGGGGTAAGTACGGACTGGTTAGTCGAATGTCCTTCTGGGGAGGCTAACCAATGTGGTATTACCAGGTAAATGGATACTCTCACCACAGTATCGAGGTGGTGGTTGAATTTCCGATACTGGTGGTTGGCCTGTATGTGATCGGTCGCAGGTATGTTTCTGAACTATGTCACGTGACAGGAAGGATTTTCACTGAAAAAGATGTATGAGCATGCAAAGGCTTTACTCACTGATTATTGGCATAATTATCTTTATCATTACTGGCTTTGGTTACAATATTATTGATATTGATACCCTGTTTTTGGGTGTGCATTGCTTTTAAACTGTTTTCCTTGAAATCCTATATCTTCGAGTATTGCTTTCAAACCTAACCAGGATTTTCCCTCGAGGGGAAGCGATGAACGTATGTGACGCTTACCCCCTACTGTACTCTTGTGAGTGCAGATAATCCAGTTGTTGGAGACCAAGATTGAGGTCGTGGGTGTGGCACTTGCAGCTTGTCAGTTTCAGTCTTGCTATCTAGTTTAGATCCTTTCTTTGGATCTGTGGTGGTGTTTCTCTTTCATCCTCGTAGGTGGCATATCCCAATGGCTATCCATGAGTCCAATTTGTTGCACCACTTTGTTGAAGACTGAATTACTCTGGCGTGGGTTGGACTATCCTGACATATCTGTTTATCTACTGTTTTATTTTGTAGCATTAGGGTTAGTGTATTTGAAACACATAACCCTCACGGGTTGGTACTCTTTACTGTTATTTATAATATGAGGTATTTTCAGTAATTTCTTTCGCTGTATTTTTACTACTCTGATCCAACCCGGGTTCTTCAATAAAAAGGGCTTAACTCGTTTTAGAGAGCTTGGGAATATAATACTCGGGGTAAGGGGTATTATAGTCTCAGGATCTTTAAGACGGGTGCCGCTGTGGTGTTCCCAGTTTCGGGGCGTCACAACATGGATGAAAATATCCACAATATTGTTGATATAGCCGCCGAGATATCTGTAATTTTATCTACCGATATTTTTTTAATATTGGTATATGTCGCCAAAATATCGGTAATATATCGGTAGAATTGTATAAAAAATTTCTAAATTTGGAAAGGAAAAAAAAAAGATGAAATTAAACCAAATTCAGCCTTAATTAGATCAAAACTTATTCACTAAATCCTAATTAATTATTAATAAACTAACAAAAGAACAAAATCTAACTTAACTTGTTTTACATCGATATTTATCGAAATCGATATATCCATAAATTTGAGTACTGATATTTAAGAAATTTATGATATTTTTATCCTTGATTAAAAAAAGCTCAGTGATAAAATGATAAGTTAGAGCATTTGCTTACACTCAATTCTATATAGGTCTGCTCCTGGTTTGGCCGATATAAAACTAACTAAATAAAATGATGATGAAATAAGAATTATTATAACCTTGTACCGTTGTACGTGACACATGCATATAGACTATTAGTTACTCTAATTAGATGAAAATTAGACATTATCTTTAGATTGGTAACAAATATTTTTTAAAGATAAAAATTATATGAGGAATTTTAAGATATTGATCAAGTCATAGGGACTAAACAAATAATACTAAAAGCTACCGTTATTCTCGAAGCCTTAGATTGGGAAGGCAATCCCTTTAACGCCGTGATTTTGACTTTCCATCTGCGATTAATCAAATCGGACAGTCCAAAATCCGTCAAAGAATTAATTTCTTTGTAAGGGTGGGAGTAGCTTATAATAACCCGGTCACTTGGCTCTTTGCGTCTTAGCAGAGTTCCTTACTCATTCTGTCTCAGTCCCTCTTTTCTCTTTCTCTCCTGACTGACTCAAATTCTCTTTCATTCTCTTGGTTTATCGTTTTCTCGCCGTAGGCAGATCTCTAATTTCTCATTTCTCATTTTGTCGTCTCTCGCCGGTGAGAGAGGTCGATTCAATATTGGCCGTCAGATGCGCGGACTTTGACTCGGGCTCGTGATCCGATACACTTTGCCGGAAGAGGAGGAAGGGCCAAGGGAGCTCTGTCGCCGACGACGATGGGCCAGTGCTACGGCAAGACTATTCCGACGAACGAGAATGAGGCCAACGCCACCACCGTAACCACCGTCGCCACCACCGTAACCACCGTCACAACCTCCGTCCACCAGCCTCAGGCCACTGCGCCGTCGCAGGCCGAGCCAAACTGCGTCGTCAGCGTCAAGAACACGCCGGCGCGGTCGTCGATTCCTAGCCCGAGCCCGTGGCCGAGCCCCTATCCGCACGGCGTAGCTGCCAGCCCGCTGCCGGCGGGGGTGTCGCCTTCTCCGGCCAGGTCGTCGACGCCGGGGAGGTTCTTCCGGCGGAGGTTCGCGCCTCCGTCGCCTGCGAAGCACATAAAGGCCTCTCTAGCGAAGCGTTTCGGGCAGGCGAAGCCGAAGCAGAGCCCGATTCCTGAGGAGCAAGGAGCTGAGCAGGAACAGTCGCTGGACAAGAGCTTTGGGTACAGTAAGAATTTTGGAGCTAAGTATGAGCTCGGGAAAGAGGTAGGGCGAGGGCATTTTGGTCATACTTGCTCCGGTAGAGGCAAGAAAGGCGAGCTCAAGGACCAGCCAGTGGCCGTTAAGATAATTTCCAAAGCCAAGGTATGATAATCAAATTAAATTTATGCTATCAATTCATTTATTTTTATTCCTTTTAAATATTTGTGTTTCTAAAATACAGTTGTGTTTGTATAGAAAATATGGTGTAGTGGGCATTAAAGCTAGCACATTTGTGTAGGAAATATGCAGTTATTGTCGTGTCGAAATTGTAGTGAAATGTAAAGAAATTGCAGTGACCCTGTTTGGGTTCAATTCTGGTTGTGGGAAGTGTAGTTTAATAAGGAAATCAAAAAGATTGGAATGGGTGTGGACATGTAGTGCCTGGTGAGGAAGAAAAGAACCATACGAAATACATATACAGAGAAACCGAAATGTTTAACCTCTTCTCTGTAGTTGTTGCTTCCTTTTGTGGCTAAAGAAGAGGTACATTGGTGGAAATTGTTCTAGTAAAACATAATTTATGAACGAGATACTGAATACTAATATCTTACCTAAGAAGAAACTATTAAGCCGAATTAGTTTGTAGTATCCCACAGTTATGTGGAATATGCAGCATGAATATGATGTATTTAACTCAGAATCCTTAGAATCTTATGCAGTTCAACGGCGGCCACGTTGCGAATCTGTCAAACTTAGCTATTCCTGTCCTTGTCTCCTGGTTGCATTAATGCGTAATAATCATTACTGTAGTAATTACGTAATTATTGAAATCCACATAATGGGTACACGACAATTTTGTTGAAAATCATATTTATCGGAGTTTTCACTCTCCACGTGTCTTAAATCATTTCTTTTTTGATACAAGATTAAGGATTTTTGAAGTTTCTGAAATGACTAGTCAAAGGTAGGCTAATGTAACTTTGGTTTTTGCTCAGTGTCATACATCCTAGGTCTTGAATGAAGTGTTGAACATCATAGGTCTTGCGTGTATTATGATCGGAAATTCCTTTTACTTTTCAAACTGAGTTATTCCATCTAACTTGAGCCTTCATCTACCAGCCGGCCAATCAGTTAACCATAGACATATTTTAGTTAGTGGTCGTATAGTAGATATACCAAGTTGTCGCTGCAAACCTTGAGATATTATTATAGTGAGAGATGAGTAAAAATCTAGGGTTCTGATTCAAAATAATCTTGATTCATCCCTCCGTGAGGAATTGCCAAAGCTTTTGTCTCTTCACCCATTCCAATACAAAGGATTTGTCAATCAAATAATGGAGAGAAAATGGGTCAGTAAGAAAATAAATGACCTCCCGCGGCGTGCCCTTAACTAAAGGGACCTGAGGTAAGTAAGGTTAGGCATTTGATCTGAGGATTTTTCTGTCATTTATGTATCATAGATCGGTAGTATTAGAAGTTGTAATTATAGCTGGATATGAATCGGGCCTACAATCTGTGTGTGAGTGCATTTGGGTGAGTATGGTAGCACCTGTGCACTGGTGAGGTGGACACTTGTTATCCTTCCTCATGGTTCCTTTCCTTATCCCTTAGGTCTCAATTCTCTTCAATTGTAATGGATATGTAAGTTTATAAATATTGATTTATGCATTTAAATGCATAGTATTTGTTTTGTAACAAAATTCATTTGGCAGATGACAACAGCAATATCGATTGAAGATGTTCGTAGAGAGGTGAAGATATTGAAAGCTCTATCTGGGCATAAGCATCTTGTAAAATTTTATGATGCATGTGAAGACGCCAATAATGTTTACATAGTCATGGAGTATGTATACCTTAATTTCTATTCATCTTTTTTATTTGGAGGATCAGCCATTGTTTATTATCAATGTTTTGTAATGTCCACTCATATTTTCCTCATAAATGCTATTAATTTATGTGAAAAAAATCATTGCATACATGATTGTTAAATGATGAAGTACATAAATGTTCTGGTTGAGGCATCACATGCCATATGTTTCCTGTTCTTTGGGTTTGACATCTGTGGATTTTTGTTCTCTTATCAGATTGTGTGAAGGTGGGGAACTTCTTGACAGAATTTTATCTAGGTATTTTTCTTTGGCAGTATTGAAATATTATTCATTTGATTGAAAAATTTTATTGTATGTTGAAAAGCTCACCTTACTGCAGAGGTGGGAGATATGCAGAGGAGGATGCAAAACTTATAGTTGTGCAAATCTTAAGTGTTGTTGCATTTTGTCATCTTCAAGGCGTTGTCCACCGTGACTTGAAGCCAGAGGTTTTGATTTTTGACCTTGATATATGTTTAAGTTAATTAAGAATTCGTATTTGTTTCTATCCCCCAAATGGAATGCTAACTATATTTTTGCTTTCTTGCTTAACAGAATTTCCTTTTCGCAACTAGAAGTGAAGATGCCGATATGAAGCTTATTGATTTCGGTCTTTCTGACTTTATAAGACCAGGTATCTATTGATGGTTAGCTCCTCTCTCATTAGTTGAAGTTGGATATTCTCCTTTATGTAAGAAATATTTTAAAGCTGCCATTTCAAGGTGCCACCTGGTTTATTTATTATTTTCCTTTTCAAAGGGACAACATTCTGATTTTCCCAACTATTTGATGTTTCAATTAAATGGAGCATCATGCCATGTATAATGGCACACAAACTGGGTCCGCATTGATAAGTTTGATGGTGGTTATCCACTCAAAGTTAATTTGGTAACCTTGAAGATTAATATACTCATTTGGATTCGTAAAGGGTATGAAATAAATTATTTTTCGGGAGGGACTTTTCTCCTCCATTCTTCAGATTTGTAAGAAACTTTTTGACTGTTTTCACATTAATCATCTTATATCTATTTATCTTGTAAATCTATGGATGATGTTAAACAATTAGCAACTACATTCTAATTCTGTGCAACACTTAATAATAGAAACTAATTCCCTTTCGGTCCCTCCTCAAAGAAAACAGACATCTTATTTGTTTATTAATTTTAAGACAAACTAAATTTGTTAATTTGCTCCAAAAAATGCCATAATATATAATGAGAACAGTAGTGGACACACATGCACAGTTCTTTTTCAATTAACCATTTTCAAATTTTAATCGACTCCCCCCCCCCCCCCCCCTTCGACTGCTGGAGCTCATTCATTCTTTGTTGTTATTTATTAGATTAAATGAGGAAATCTTTTTCTGCATTATTTATCCACATGCATATATTCGCAGATGAAAGACTTAACGATATTGTTGGAAGTGCATACTATGTTGCGCCTGAAGTTCTCCATAGATCTTATAGCCTTGAGGGAGATATATGGAGCATTGGTGTTATCACCTATATCCTGTTATGCGGAAGCCGACCTTTTTGGGCACGGACGGAATCTGGTATTTTCCGTGCAGTGCTAAGAGCTGATCCTAGTTTTGATGATTTACCCTGGCCTACTATGTCTCGAGAGGCCAAGGACTTTGTAAGAAGGCTATTGAATAAGGACTATAGAAAAAGGATGACTGCGGTCCAGGCTTTATGTAAGTAAATTTCTTTCTATTGCTGTCTAAAGTACCCAGGACATTTATCAATTGGTGGATAGTTTTAGATGCTTTTCTTGTCCTTAATAATGTTTTAGCGGCCTTATGTCTTCCTCTCTCACATTCTTAATAAAATGATATTGGGGGAGTGCATGGGGGATTGCCATGCTAGAGCTATTTGGTTGCTCCATCACATTTGAACTAAATGTCCTTCGAATTGTTTCATATGCTGAACTAATTATATTCTTCTAAAAAAATATGGTGATAGAAATATCTCCAGCAATATAGCTATTAATTATTAGTTTGATCCCCAAAATATTTTTTCATGGCATGAGCAACTTTACATTGAATACTCTTTGCTAAAGGAGAACTTTACTTGGCATTGTTATTTGATGGTGATGATATCTGATCTTTTCTATTTATTATTTCAAAGCTGATCACATTCATAATTGCAGCTCACCCATGGTTGCGAAATGATAGTCGCCCTCTCCCTTTAGATATATTGATATATAAATTAGTCAAATCATATCTCCATGCTACGCCTTTCAAGCGCGAAGCACTTAAGGTATTGTTATCATTTCCAAATACAATTCTTACTTTCCTTCACACCTCCTCCATCTTTTTATTTTATCAGAGTAAAGTTATTTGTCCTTTCATGATAATGCAGAATGTATATTCTCCTTTTGTTTTGGGTGTGTATCTTCAATTGTCTAATATGTCTACACCCCCTGGCATTCTCAGAAATGATAATCTTTTTGTTCGTGTCCATGACATGCATATGAAATGTCAATATTGAGATATCTTTGAAAGTATTCCAAAATGGGATGTTTACATGTGAAGATATTGTCCATGTAATCAATGGTTAGCTTTTTAGCAACTTTAATTGGTGAAGTGAACGACCACATTAACCCTCTGTTTTGTTATTTTGTGGAGAAATAAAATAATTGAACCCATATTAGTCTTCATTGTTCGGTTCTTTTGTCTAAATGGAAGTGAAAATAAAGGGGAAAACTCTAGTTTTTTCTCTTTAATTCCCTCTACAAAATAGGCAGGAGCTCATAGAAACAAAAATTTAGCAAAATTTTAATTTCTTCTCGTTTTCTCCATGTAGCCAAATCCATTTAAATAACTATTAACTTATTTCCCTTTCTTTTGTCTTCTTTTTTTCTCTTTTATTTCCTGTCTCTAAGGTTGTGTAATATAAGGTTGTGTAATACTGTAATCTACCATTTCTTTCTCTTTGCACGGAGTAAGCGTGACAAAAACATATTTGGTTTTAAACTGATACATTGTTGTCTATATTAAAAGCCTCAATTAAGGATTGAGATTTCCTTTGTGGTGGATATCAAAATTACGATTCTGTTTTTTCATGTTATGTTTGCAGTCTCTTTCGAAAGCCTTGACAGAGGATGAGCTGATATACCTTAGAGCCCAATTCATGCTTTTGGAACCAGATAAAGATGGACGTGTCTCTCTTCTTAATTTCAAAACGGTTATCTACTGCTCCTAATTATTTTAATTTGAGTTTCCATGCCAAATAACATTTCTAAGAGAGACTTCTATTTTGCCTTTGTTCTTTTTATTTGTAACATTATGCAAATCATTTTATGGTTCGAAAATCAAATGTTTCAGGCTCTTCAGAGAAATTCAACTGAAGCAATGAGGGAGTCAAGGGTTGTTGATATTCTAAATGCGGTAAGGCTTATACACTGATATTTATGTTTCACAGTTATTTCAATTTAGGAAATGTATGTTTCACGTTCCATTGGCCAAATTCTTACAAACTATGCCTTCTTAGATTTCTGCGGATATAATTTTTTTTTATTCATATATATAATTTTGAATTTAGTAATAACCAGTTTCTCAATTTCATGTTATATTTGATTTCAGATGGAACCTCTTGCTTATAGAACAATGGACTTTGAAGAATTTTGTGCAGCCGCAATTAGCACACATCAATTGGAGGCCCTTGAAGGGTGGGAGCAGATAGCCTGTACTGCTTTTGAGCATTTTGAACGGGATGGTAACCGAGTCGTATCAATTGAAGAATTGGCTAGAGTATGTCCAATTATGGTCGAAGTCATGCATTTTTTTCTTATACAGCTGAGTGCGGCTGCATTTCTAATTTTATTTCCATGGTGTTACCTGTCACTGCAGGAATTAAATCTTGGCCCTTCTGCCTATTCTGTCCTTAGAGATTGGATCAGAAACACAGATGGAAAGCTTAGTTTCCTTGGATATACAAAATTTTTGCATGGTGTGACTATTCGTAGCTCCACCACAAGACACCATTAGAATTATTCTTTTTTTTTTTTTTTTTTTCTTTTCATTTCTTTTTAGCCTTTTGACATATAGTTTTCTTATAAGATTCATGGGTTTCAGATGATTTCTGGGAATTTTATTTTTTTCTTTGGGGGGTGGGGTAAAGAAAAGTGTGTATAAATGGACATGATGGTTGGTCAAGCCAGTTGGGAATTTCGAGTCAATTTTAAGTTGAAGAATTTTCTCCTTGCTCATACCCTAATTTTACAAATGATATATTACTGTGGGTTGAGCTAGAATAGTTTGACTATTGATCAATTGAAGAAAAACCCAAATGGGGATTATAGATCTGTAGCTTACATATTCATTGGTTACAAAATGAATACATGGATAAGATTTTGAGCCAATGAACTTACGATAGATTTCTGCCAAAAATGCTTTGGAAAATGGGTTTTGTTTATAATATTTTTTCAGGTCCATAGAGCATGGAATTGAATGCGGTTGAGTTTCTTGCCGCCCCCCCCCCCCTTTTTAGGTTTCTCCGCACTGCAATGATCCAATCCCTTCAATATGGAACCATTAAAGAATCTACAACTTCAATATTGAGCAGTCTATGATGACCAAGTCCTTTCATACCTGTCTCTGATGGGCCTTTAAATGAGACCTTGAATTCTTAATTATATGTTAAGGTCATACTCTCAGGAGAAAAGAGGAGCAAAAGAGAAAAATGCACAATTATTTATTCACAAAAGTCATATGCCCAAATATGTTTGTATAATATAGTTGAGCATGCTAGATGACCTTAGTATTATAGCAAGCAGCCAACTTGAACCCAAGTTTGATTGGCATTTTGGATTGCCAAATTGAACAAGCAAGACTTGAAGTGTTTTCTTTTTTCTTTTTGTTGTTCGGTGTTATAGAAAATTTGGGAACATGACAGTTAGGGGTACCAAGCTGTTTGACCCAATCATAGGTTTCCAGGGAGTTGATAAGAGAAAATTACAGATTTGGTCAATTTATTTTTTACCTAGTTCAATTTTTGTCCACGATTTTTTTTAAGTTCTGTTTTGGTCCATTAATTGTTTCACTTGTTCAATAAAAGTCTATATTTGTGACTTTAAATCTTTTAGATTGTGTTTTCTTCAATTATAATTGAAGTATAAATTATATTTCATCATTTCTTAGTCATAGAAACTAATTTGGAGTATTATAATCTAAAAGAATTGAGATTGAGTGAAATTTGAAAATTTGGTGTAGTTTTGGGTACCCTATTTTGGGGTCCAATTATCTTGAGTTTTAGAACTCCAATTTGAATGATCTTTATATGGTTGTAAATAAGAGATGCATAGCTTTTAAACAAGTATATGTTTGCTGAATTTGGGTGAAATTTGATAGGGTAAAAGATAAACTAAATTTGAGAAAACAAATCTGGACCTTTATTGAAGAAGTAGAACAATTAGTGGACCAAAATAGAACTTAAAAAAGATTGTGAACCAAAATTGAACTAGGTATAAAATAAGTGGACTAAATTTGTAATTTCCTTGAGTTGATAATGTAACTGCTGCCAAATCATTAGAAAAAAATGTTAAGCTGTTTGACCCAATACGACATAGTTTTGGTTTTGAGTATAGGAAACCCCTTATAAATTAATACTATGGGGACTAAGAAAAATTATTATTTTAGAGGAGTTATTTATATATCGATAAATGAATAATTTATTAATTTATTGATAAATAAATATTTATTAATTTAAAAAGAGTTTTATGTTTTTTTGTTCATGTAATTTTTTTTTTTAAAGATACATGTATCTTATAAAAAAAAACAAAAATACATGTATGACTTCAAGCTTTTAAATGGATGTTAAGAATTAGAAGATAAAGTGATTTCAAGATAAGTACATATATACATACATGGATTAGTGTATTCAAGATAAGTACATATACATACATTTTCGAGATAAATTAAGAACTAAAAGATTAAGTGTTTTCAAAATGAAAAAAATATACCAAATGTGGTACTGTATGTATTGCAAAAAATTAAGGATGTGGTTCAATTCAGTTTAGGTACAAAGAAAAGGCAAACGACTTTAGAAGCATATTTTGAGAAAGAGCTGAATTGAGAAAATAGAAGTTGTTAAGTAAAAAGTTTCTTACTATGTAATATGAATTTTTATGTGCTATTTCTTTTATGTATTTCATCAATTATTAATTTATATATTTGCTGAGTCTTAAAGGATTTAAAGTAAAATTATTATCTTATGTATTTAGCAAAATTATTATTTTAGTACACTGTCCCAAGTTGGGACCATAAGATTTATTATTTAACCGAAGTTATTAATTTATCGAACATTCATTTACAGAGATTTTACTGTATGCACTTCCTTCTCCTTCAAGTAAAGTTCTTATTCCTCATATTAAAGAAAAAAAAATGATATCACCTTTGATAACGTATTCACGCACTTGCATTGACCTCATTGGATGGTGTCAAATATTCATTGCAATCAATTGGTCCAAATTAATTTAGAAAATTAATTAGAGCTTTTACCTGTAGTTTGCAATTGAATTAAAGGATTATATATCACTTGGTCTGCAACATGACTGCATCCTTATATTCGAATAAGATTGTCTTTGTACGAACATATATGCATGAATCTGGCAACCTTATTAGTTATACACAAAATAAAGAAAAAAAATATTCATCAACAATAATGGATATTATTCCAAAACTATATATGAGCTATTAGATATTGACAAGCCTTTAATCTGCATTATCCATTGTAGCTATAGCTAGCGAGATATATGTATTTTATAGTGGTGAAAACCGCATACTATATTTTCAAAAACCAATCGGGTGGTCCCCGTAAACTTCCTAAACTTGTTAGGAAACATACAAATTGTGAAATTTAATCAATTTATTAATTAGCTTCATCATTATAATAAATGGGTGACTAGTTGCATTGTTAATTTGAAAAGGTTATTATGATATATATTATCAGTTCAACTGTCATTATCACTCTAACTAAACTACTTAATTTGAATAATTAAGTAAGCAAAACAAAACTCCAAAGACATAAAAAAAAGACATGCTAAGGACCTACCCCATCAAACATGAGTAAAACATGCATGCATGTGTAACATGTGTTCTCTTGTTAGACAATTTAATATAACTACTATTAATTTCTATGAAAGAGATAAACATATGAGATGTATATACTTGTAATAGATAAGTTTTTCTCATCTTTTATAAGATAGTTTGATGTATTATATTATTAATTAATTAAACTATTGGTTTGGACCATATCGACAAGTTAATAAGGTAAAATCTTGTTTTCGATCTGTGTGGTTAATAAGGTTAAATCTTGCTTTCATGTGTGGTAACATACCAGATATTGATAATATGATAACATACCATACTAGGCATTAATACATATATATAGCATAGTCATAAAAGAAATTTGGAGCTAACCTGACAGCCAAAACCACCCCCCACATAATTAGCCTTGATTCTTGAACTTGATTGCATGGTCTATGCCATGCAACTTCCAACTGACATAAATTAATGGTGCTAAAAACAATTAATGCGAGTGGGACTTGGTGTTAATTTTTTGAAACATACATAACCTTAATAAATACCAAGTGAAAAGGTCCAAATTCTGTGAAACTGATTTTTGTTTTGTATTGGGTTCTTCAATTCCTTGGTTGAGCGACACAGGGACTACAGGGAGGGTCTACCATGCAGGGGCTGAATTGGCACCAACTGAAAACTTGCCAAAGCCAAACGTGGATGTCATGCACCCACCCACCCACCGGACTCACTCTCTCTAGTCTCATCTTCTCTCTGGTTAGTCTTTTTCCTCCATCACCTACTCTTTTTAATTAATGCGGTCCAAACAATACTAACTACTCATACCATATAATATATGCAAATACTTAATGGAAACAAAAAAGGAAAAAAAATATCGTTTCATTTTTATTTTTTTCTAAAAAGGAAATGCCAAGTGATCATATACACTCACATTTCCAAAGACTAGCTAGTATTCAGTGAATTCAGTTGTGTGCAGCACAGAAAGAGAGAATCGTCCACACTCTATGTTCCATTATGGCCCATGAATACTGTTCCCAATTTCCATATATAGTATTCTCTTCGTCGTTCACATCATATCTCCTAAATTATTCTGGTCATTAATATTCATTATTATATGAGTTGTATATGTAGTCTTCAAATATGTTAGCAACAAGGGAGAACAAGCAAATGAAATTAATGGAAATTTCCCCATATTTCTGCATTTACCATTGTTTATTTCCTCTAAAGGTATATCTAGCTAAACCAAATATTTCATAATTAATTAATTTATGATTTATGATAAAAATACATGGTATATGATTTAAAAAAAAAAAAAAAACTAGATAGAGAATCAAGGCCAAATAGTAAAAGAAAAGAGGTGCATGTAAGTGTGAACATCAGGAGATATGCCATTGACATATGCATATTGCATATAGCAATTTTGATGGCTTAAAGCAACTGCTTTGAGTTTGGCCCTACCATGGGGTCTGGCCTTGTCTATTGTCTCCCTCTCACTGCTGTGCCATTGATACCCCTCTTATCACAATTTGAAATACTCATCTTCAATAAAGAGAAGATGATTAAAAGCTAGGAATTGAATTAAAGTAATAGAAAAGAGAAAAGCATTTTGAGTACCATTCTTTTTTTCATTCATTATATGATTCCTAACAATAACAAATGGCTATTCATTTGCAAGCCACATTCATCATTTTTTTTCATCATCGATCATCATCATCAACTCACCTTTGTTATCATCACCTTCCAACTAACAAGGAAAAAAGAAACAACAAAAAACAAAAGAAAAAAAAAAAAAAAAAAAAAAAAGCTAATCAAAGGACTCCAAATTTACAGAATTGGGCTAGCATCACAATCTTTGATTGATGATCAAACCCTAAAGCACCCTCCTACATAGTGATGGTGGTGGTGATGGAAGGACTTCTCCCTGTCAATCTTGCCCTGGACGTTTCGAAACTCCTCCACGTGGCAAGGGATGGTGATGGTGCCCTTCTGATCAAACCCATACTCTTCCTCAGCCTCCTTTAAGAGCTGTATGAACAGTGGGTGATTGAAGTATATCACAGGCACCACAAACCTCTGCTGCTCCTCACCCTGGCCCACCTTGATTGCCAAACACCCTTTTGGAACGTCTCTGATCACCTGCTTCTTCCCACCATGATGATGATCATGATGATGGTGGTGGTGATGGTGATGATGGTGAAGGTGAGGAAGGTGCAGGTGGAAATTTCTTAGGCTTCTCTCTCCACTACCCATATCTGAAAAAACCCAAAAAAAAAAAAAAAAGACAGAGACAAAGACAAACCCTTGTAGGAAGATCTTACAAGAAAACGAAGGAAAAAGGCCAGGGATCTGAGGCTGCAATGGCTTGTTTGAATAGGGTTAGAGAAGAGTAACTGAGAGACCTTGGTACGTTGTTGGTCATCATCGTTGATAAAGTAGTACTCCAAGTGCAAAACACATACCAACCAGAAAAAAGAATGGATATATAACAAGGGAGAGAGAGAGAGAGAGAGAGAGAGAGAGAGAGAGAGAGAGAGAGAGAGAGAGAGAGAGAGAGAGAGAGAGAGAGAGAGAGAGAGAGTTAAAGGGCCGGCCCAAGAATAAAGTGGGCTTTTATAAGGTATATAACTAGGGCTTCATAATTTTCACCGAAAGTGGCCTTCTTGCGCGCCCTTGATACGATGCATTCATGATGATCATCGATCCCCATCTTTATCAAAACAATCAGATAAGGAAGTATGTATGTCATTGGTTTGAAACATTTGTCATTGGTTTCTAGTCCTTCACATGCACAGGTGGTTTGGTTCGGTTCGGTTGGATTGAAGACTAATGTATTGTACCATTTCAGTTGGACGTCAGATAGAGGTAGGATTCATTTAGATCCTACATAAGTGGATTCTACTCATAGTTGTTAAGAGAAATCTAACATTGAAGATGTGAGGGCCTTACTAGTGGCTTATAAAGATTTGGGCTACTCCTTCCATTGCCAATTGGTTTTGGGATGGATGCCTAGATTTCTTCATGGTATTAGAGCAGGTTATCCATGTGATGCGCCTAACGGCCACACGTGCTCCCACGTCACCCAATATAAATTGTCCACGTGTTAGGCTTAAATGACGCCACACGTGCATGGGCGTGTTGAGAGAAATCTCACATTGAAGATGTGAGGGCTTTGCTAGTGGCTTAAGGATTTGGGCTACTTCTTCTAATGCCAATTGGTTTTGGGATGGATGCTTAGATTTCTTCAATAGTTGCCTCTATTAATCAGATAGTACATAAGATGATCAGTTGAAAGAGTAAAATTCATTTTCTTCACACTCATCACCTTATTTTGTAGTACTTCTATTGGTCTACTCAAGTTATAATAGTTTTGGTCACCTAAAATGCTTAATTTGAAGGATAAGTAAAAGATAATTATTATACTAAGTAAATTTTACATATTGTTAATTATAATGATTACTGTATCATATGACACATAGAATAATAATATGTAGGATACTAAGTATTGTTCTAGTAATATGTTACTCCATATTTTGGAAAATTCACAAATCCGAATGCTTTCTCTTCCATTTATAAAATAAATAAAAAATTTGTTGAGCACAATTGTTCTCAGCTAAGAGTAGGAATAAATCTGGGTTTTGTGTGGAGAAGTAAGACACGAAGGGTGTGAGTGGAAGAAGGCAAAGACACGTGGGTGGAGTTGGTGTTTTGAAGCACATAAGCAGAAGCCGACAGTGAGGTGTCGTGTACAGGATGGCAAATTCCAAGCACATCCAATGGCAGCTCTTGAACATGTCTATGTATGTTGACATATATATGTGTTGAAGGTCGACTCACACAAGACACACATTTAGGATCCTCATATGATCAAATGAAATGTACTTCCAATAAAATTGTAGAGGGTCGAATAAAATCAGGGACAGAATGACAAAAAGTCCTTCTCCTTCCACTTAAAAAACCATTCAAGTAGGCCCCAACAATATTTCTTTGGCTTGGAATTAGGATTGTAATTTGTATTATGTTCGTGTTGCTGGATTTCACTACCAATGGAGAGAATGTATATGTGCGCGCGCGCTGTATGCTAAAGAAAGTTCTAAAATTTCTCATAAAGTATCTCTGAAATTAATAGATTTTTCTTTTGCGGAATTAGAGGTATTGAAGAGATTTTTTCTTGGAAAGAAAAAAGGTCATTGCTTACCTAAAATGTTTCCAATAATTGGGGTTTTCTATGCAAAATGGTGCATACCAAAGGACACCCTAAAATTAAGGCTTGCCAATAAAAGAGGCTGCAAAAGGGTTCTCAAATTTTGAGTGCCAGACAACAAGGCTAGCTAGAGACCAACAAGCCATTTATATAAAAAAAATGGCTTAATTATTGATTTACCACCCAAAACTGTAACTCATTCCCACTTTACCACCTGAAAGTTTTTTTGTCCCAGATTACCACCTGTAACTTACATCCGTGTCCCATTTTACCTTGTTCCGTCAACAATTCTGTTAATGCTAACGATCTGGCCGTTAATGCTGACGTGGCGCGCTAGATGTGCGCCACGTGTCACATCTTTTTTTTTTCGCATTTTTTTTATTTTTTATTTTTTATAAACTTTGAAAATTAATTAAAAATAGCTCTGAACTCAGGAAAATACACGAAAAATTCCTACAGACTCATCTTGACTAGCACTAATTTACTACAAGGTTAAATTACCAATTTGCCCTCTAAAAATTTCCAAAAAAAATTAGAAAGTCCAAATTCATTTCTAAAAAAATTAAAATAAATTTTCCTCTATTAAAAAAATTCTAGAATTTTCGTAAACTCTTAGAAAAATTTTCAAAAATATTTTGAAAAATTACCAAAAGCCTGTTTTAGAGAATTATTTCGAGACTTTACAGAAATTCTAGAATTTATTTTATAGGGAATTTTATTTTTCTCTAAGACCGAGAGGTCTTTTGGGTAGCAAGTGTTCACGAGAAAGGTATTGTTAGTTTTTAGAAGACTAACGGTGCAGACCTCATATTTTTTGGAGTTCGGGAGATTATTCTATGAATTTCCAAAGAGTCTAGAGTATTTTAATTTTCTAGAAATAAATTTGGACTTTCCAAATTTTTTAAAAATTTTTAGAGGGAAAATTGGCATTTTGACCCCATAGTAAATTAGTACTAGTCAAGACAAGTCAGTAGGAATTTTCCGTGTATTTTTCTAAGTTCGGAGCTATTTTTAATTAATTTTCAAAGTTTATAAAAATAGAAAAATAAAAAAAATAAAAAATGATGTGACACGTGGCGCACATCCAGCGCGCCATGTCATCATTAACGGAATTGTTGACGGAATAAGGTAAAATGGGACATGAATGTAAGTTACAGGTGGTAATCTGGGACAAAAAAACTTTCAGGTGGTAAAGTGGGAATGAGTTACAGTTTTGGGTGATAAATCGATAATTAAGCCAAAAAAAATCGTAATATATGGTAGTAGTATTAATCATGACATATTTTATATATGTAGTGTCCATTAACAGACTTTAAAAAAGTCTGCTAGACCACAAAAGAAAAAAACAAATATTTTCTGAAATTTTAGTTGTCACTATATGCTTACCCAAAAAAAAAATAATAATAAAAAGATCAAAGATGGGAGAAATTTAAATGATTCTAATGACCAAGCAATGGTCAATGGTAAATTTGATAATGCATAAAAAACTTGATTACTACGAGAAAACATATGGGTTTCAACATTTTGCTCCAATTGGTTTGGTTTCCATCTTCAAACAGCATAAAGAATTCTGACCACAAAATATTTGTGAGTTGTGTCCACGCACGACTTGATTCATTTTAAAAGATTGTTACTTTTGAAGAAGAATATGCACTTTAGGATCCACAACTATTAAGGTTGGCCAACAACTTGTTTTCTGAATAAGGAAATATCAATTTTAGCCACCATTATAGCCAAGAGTTAATTAAGGAGTAATTGGCTAGTATGAGTTTCACGTATACGAGTATACAATAATTATGAGAGAGTAATGTTATATATAATGGGTACATATAAATTTAATTTTTTGGCTTCTTTACTATTTCAATGCTGAGCTAGTTCTCAATTTTTTCCAAAATAAAATTATTACTTAAAAAGGAAAAAGATTCAGGGGAGTTACTCACTAATTTTCAATCAATCCGTGGAATAATTAACAACAATATGCTGTGTTTTAACATTACTTGTTTTCTAATTTGATTTTTAAATACAATTTATGATTTAAAGTTTAGCAATATAAGTCTTTAAAAATCAAATAGTTATTGGTTTGCTGATATTTCTCTTAAATTTTATTGGAAGTGGTTCAAATAAAAGAAAATCAGAAGTACACGTACCATAGAATTATCCACTAATTAAATCATATGATTCCAACTAATTAATTATATAGAGTAGTATTACCACAAATGATTTTGTTTGATAGAATATACGAGGAAGGAGACGTAAATACATGGTGGGTTAGAATTAGAAAGATGCAAAGTCAAGGAAGTGGGGGTGGAAATTAAAACCATCAAAAGTGGGGGAGTGAGGTATCATGCGATCAGTGTAGTGTTGCTTTTTTTTGAAGAAAGCAAAAGGCAAAAAGTTGTAATTGACATGTTATTCTCTGTATTTTATAATTAGTGTTGGAGGGTTGCTTTGTCTTTGAATATGTATATATTGTCATAAACATAATATATTTCCTTTGAGACTTTGACCTTAAAATAATTGTATTATATAATTTGGCAATATACATTAAGGTCAATGGTATATATGAAACACGGTTTCATTAAATTAGACTGATTAGTTGCACTTCCCACCAACTCACCAAGCACTACGACCTAGCACCTACTAATTGGGAACTGGTCCTCTTTCAAAGACATCAATATTGGCTATAAGCCCACAGTCACCCTAACCTGGTTTTTGAACCTTGATCACTTTTTGTTTGGGTCGTCATGCATGGCCCAATAAACCAAGGCCTAAGAAGTTATAACGTCACAGGTTTGTGGATTGCTGAAGACAATTTGTTTGGGACCATGTACAACCTTGTCTAGATGGAAGAGGAGAGCCCGATATATGAGGCCTCATCTTATACTCAATAACTAATTGTTGTCTTTTGTGTTGGATGATGTAAAAGTGTAAAACCCAGCTTCTTTATTTATTTATTATCAAACGATACTAAAGGAAGGAAATTCAAACTCGATTAAGACCTTGAGTGTGAACTGTGAAGGTAAATTCTCTTAATCACTGAGCTAAGAGCGCCACCGACCTTATTTCATTTAGCTTAATGCAATGTTTTCTTTGATAAAAAAGAAGTAAGAAGTTTGGACTTCTTGGAATATTTTTTCCCAGTACGTGCTATGAAGAAATTGTATTTATTTTGTCAGAGAAATTGTAGAACTTTATAGAATGAAGATTAATCCTAATGATTAATTTGGGAATGCTTATTTCATTATTTTGGGAAAACTGGATGTTCAGTCTCATTCCTACCTATATGTGAACCAAGCATTGCAGCAGGGTTTCTATAGGAATGATTCAATTCCATTCCAATATTCCAACCCTATCATACACCACCTAAAGTTAAACTTACTAAGTTTAGTACAAGAGATGCCAAAATCATATAAATGTTAATTAAAAGTGATAACTATATATGGCTAGAAGTTGTTGAATTAACAACTTACATCAAAACATCATCATGAATGACACATGACCACTTCCACGGCCCTTTTTTTGGCATTGTTCTGATATATAATTTCTATTTAATGAACTTTCTCGGATTGTTTTTCTTTTCAATTTACTTTGGCAGGAGTTGGGCCTAGTTTTAGCAAAGGAAAAAGTCACAATTTTGGAAGATTTAAGCTTAAAGATCCAATTATAAAGGACTGGCAACACAAGTATCCCAAAAATTAAAGTCCAAATTACCAGTAGGCTCAGTTTACTATCATTCCTCATTCAACTTATAAATTCGGTGGGGGTTATAGCTCTGTGGTAGAGTATAAGTTATCTTTACATCCACTATAAGAGTTCTACTTTCATTTTCTCTCTTCTTGAATTTAAAATTTAGAAAAGAAAAAAACAACAGAAACTCAACGATTTTAATATGAAATCTCGCAGGCCAATTAATCCCAGTTATAATCAGAATCAATTAAAACAAAAAAGAAAAAGAATAAAACCATAGTAAAGTGCATGCTCCTCTTGAAAGTCCCCCTCAGATAGGTCCTTCAAAACCAGTGGTGAACTATACATCTCAGTAATTGTATTTAATTCATTCATTTGACATGGACTACTGGTCCCTTGTTTACATATTTATAGTTTAATTTGATCTCATTTTAATGAGAAAAAAGAAAGTATGATAGATTAAGGACACTAGCTAATTAAACAAAAAATGAAAAATGAACATGGATGAATGGCATTCCAAAAAGGTTGAAATTAATCTCTTCAGCTGCATGAACCAAATTAAGTTGCCTTGACTAGCTAGCTAGAACCCTACCTATGAGCATTAGACTAGTAGAAAGCAAAGCATATAATATTGTATAGTACCAGCTATGTATGGAGTACGTGGAGCTACTACGAGGTCCACAACTTCCCATCTGCTAGGACCAGTAAAGCTAGCTAGCACAAACTTTCTATGCATCTAGCTATAGCTAGCTACCTAATTAATAGGAACAATTATCCCCAAGTCCTCAAAACGCTTTAATTAGGATCAGTCTTGGTCATGTGGAACAATCACCACACCAATTATTCATTGAAAGTTGTGGCCATGCATAAAGCTTTACCTTTATTAATTGGACTACTTCACCATTCATCACCCAATTAATTAATTAACCTCTCTCTCTCTCTCTCTCTCTCTCTCTCTCTCTCTCTGTGGAAAATCATGGGCAGAAAGAAAGCAATAAAGGGTCTACTTACTTTATGATGTTTGCAAAGGTCAAAAAGATTGTTTACCAAAAAGTAGGTCAAGAAGATCCAATTTCCCAAAAGGAACTTCTGCTCCCAAAAGGAACTTTTGTATGAGTCGGCATTCATATACAAGCATTAATCCCTTTACAGCAACCATGAACAAGGGTAAGAAAAAAAAATAGAGAAAGGCAAAAACGAAAAAAAACATGAGTACCCACATATCTCATGCAATATATAAAACAATGCAAAATCGATTTGATTACTCAAAATGCACAAATTAGGTGGTAGGAAAAAGAAAGGACAAGAAAAGAACTGATAGCTAGCTAGCATTGATCAGATTGCTTCCTTGATTCCAAACCATGCTACCTGCTTTTTCAAAGATGGGACTTTTCGTACAAACAGGTTTTGCAACAGGGAAAGCAATTATGTGAGAATCTAGAAAGAGAGACATAATTAAGGAGATCTCTTGTGTGTTAATTGATTGATTATACCAAGTATATATATCATGAAGATGAATGAGAGATTTACCTGAGGCTTACATTAGAGTAAGCCATGGTAATTACATAATTTACTTTATGTTTTTAGATGCCAAGACAACTCTTTTTCCAAAGCTTCTCATCAACCTTTCTATTTTTTGTATTCATTTAAGAGGTTCCCTTGTCTATATCTCTTACTAAGAACTAAATTAAGCAGGACATAAAGTAAGTAAGAATTAAAGGACATTGGGATAAATCAAACACTTGGCATAATTGAGAAGCAACTTGACACGGGGATTAATCGATCAGTGTCCCTCAAGAGTACAAAAGAAAATATATATTCTTAAGCTATAAGGAAAATTCATTTATTGCAACTTCAAATGTCAGTTTGCAAGTAACTAAGTACTTGTTGAGGCATATAGGTTACATACACAGTTTATGCTCCTTATTCTTATCTAGTTGTCTAGTGCATAAAATCAACTTACCAAGTACGTACTCCACTTTAGTTTTCAGCATTGGTTTGGATTCCAAGTCTCTTGTGCTGGCAGTCACATAAGATTAACCTTAATAAAGAGACAGAAAGCCCCAGGAGGGGAAAGACACTGTTGGGGACTATACAGTTGAGAATCACCAAGCTTTTAACAATAACTCCCAGATGAACAAAATTAGGGTTTCAATTGGTGTCCATTTATTGATAAGGCAGTACTAAAGCAAAGGCAAGCAGCTGGGTTTACTTTCATACACTCACTTTCCCAAAAGTTATATAAATTAGTCTTGTACTGAAATCTATGTGCCATATACGTATATAGCTAGTCATCACATAATCACATTCCGAAAAAAAAAGGGAAAGTACTTGAAGATATATGTAGTTAAAGTGATCATGTCTAGGACATTATTAAACCCAATAAAAGGTAACTATTATATAAATAAAGTGACAAAAATGGAACTGATGTCTCTGCAAAACAGTGAAGTGTGTGTGTGTGTGTATCTGTATATAATATATATATATTATTATTGATGAACACAGAAAAAGGATTATATGGTAACAGCATTAGATGATTAGTCAGAATCAGACACTGGATTAAGAGGGCTATTTCTATTTTTTATTGAAAAATGGAAAAAGAAAAAGGCATTTCAAACAATGTCAGAAAGGGTGTCACTTCCTGCTTTGCTCTTCTAAGCAAAAGGCTTATGCTATTTTCTAAAAGATTTATTAATTTGGTTATTAATAGAGCCTAAATCTGGATCAGGAAACCCTAAGAGAGAGAAGGAGAGAGAAAGAGAGAACGTGAAAAAGAGGAGAGAATGTTTAGCAAAGTTAAAAGCCAGATCTGAGAAATGGCAGAAACAGACAGATGAGATACTGGAAAGGGCATCATGAGGGCCAATCTGCCTAATGATATGATGAACCACAAAAAGCCCTTATTAGAGACTCACTGACAAAAACAACATCATCATAACATGATCATCAACACAGAAAAGAATCTACAAGTGAAAAGGAGCAATGATGAAGAAGCCTTTTATCCAACATATCCAAGAATGGAACCAAAAACAAAGAAAATAAAAAGTCAAATACTCCATCATTACACCAATCTGCACATAACCAACAACCTTAATTGCTCTAAAAACAAAAACCCATGATTTTAAACTGCCAAAAAATCCAAGGAAAAAAAAAACCCAAAATAGAGATGGGCAAAAGCAAACCTTGTGGCTGTGCAGGGAAAAGGTGTATGGAAGCCATTAAATTGGGGGGAATGAAGCCTGGTCCGACGACACTAATTCACCAAAACATGATCCATCATGTATATGATTGTATATATAAAGATTGATCTAGCTAGGAAAAGTGTCCTCGAGCCAGACAACATTCCCCTCAAAAGCTAAAGCTCCACCACATAATTAATCTCTTGAACAATATATATATATCTTCAAATCCCTCTCTAGTATAGTGTCTCTCTAGCTATATATCTGATCTCTATCTCTTTTATCTCTGTCCCCCAAGAGTTGCGCCTTTCTTCAAGGGGGTTAGAGAGAGAGAGAGAGAGAGAGAGAGAGAGAGAGAGAGAGAGAGAGAGAGAGAGAGAGAGAGAGAGATTGGGGACTGAGTGAGAGGAAGAGAGGATGATAATGATGAATGAGAATGATATGGTAAATGGTATGGGGGGTTGTAATTATAAGCAAGAGAGTAATAAAGGCAACCTAATAAAAAGACAAAAACATTGGTGCACAGCAGAGAGAGAGAGAGAGAGTCGCTCGACCCTACCAGCTACTTACTGGCTTGGGTTCTCACTTCCAGAAATGACCACGACCCCATGCATACCCTCTCTCTCTCTCTCTCTCTCTCTCTCTCTCTCTCTCTCACAGTCACAATTTAACTATATAATTATTAGATATATGTATATATGTAATGGGTGGATACATGAAATTATTTGATTGCATATCCACCGTCGGATTTGGCAGATGAGACCCTGGTGGTAACACCTCGTACGCTTTAGCATTGACCGTCACAAAAAAGTATAAACCTAACCTAGCTACGCCCATTTTGATTTTAATGATTTTGGGTATGATGGGTTGATTGTGTCATCAAACATAATGGTCTAGGAAACAATCTCTGTACCCTAGAGATCATAATTAAGTAAACCATCCGTTTTGGACCGTAGGATACTATCATTGTACAATGATGAAAACAATCAGTGAAAGTAAAAAAAAAAAAAATAGTGAAAAAGGTAGGTATTATTATTTAATAATTGAATTGAATGGGGGAAAGGGAATCAAAACAAAAGGAGGGCTATGAAGGGAGTCAGAGGAGTAGTTGGGTGATTGAGCTGCCCGATAATGGAAACCCCATTTAATATTTTTGTCACTTTCATGTGCTCCAACATTAAATTAACTTTTTTTTTTTACGTAATTGTTTTTTAAACTTTAGTCAAATAAAAAATAAAAAAAAGGTACCCTCCTCATCCTCGGCTGGCGTGTCACTTTTTGGGGTCTGAGTGGCGAGGAATTCGAGGCGATGACCGACAGATGGGGCACATTGGGTCCATTCTCTCTTTCTCTCTCATTTTCACTTTGCTTTTGTTTCTTTGGGCTTTTTATTAGGCTTTTACCTCTTCCCAACTCCCAAGTCTAACCCCAATTCCTCGGCGACTTTTTTGGGTTCTTTCTTGTGAGTTTTTGGCCCAAGTCCAACGACGCCGTTTTCCCTTCATTTCACCCCATGTTCCCAACAACATCACATTCAACAATTCCACTCTATTTATAAAGGCTGAGGATGAAATAGCATTTAAGTTGTCAACCCAAGTATTTTAGGGTTTTGGTACAAAAAGGAAGTTGAATTAAAGATGCCATAAATTTGAAATTTTTGTATTGATGAGATAGGAATCATCATATATGGGTAGCTAGGGTTAATTTATGAACCTTTTTTTTTTTTTTTTTTTTCTGTCTTACTTGATGCTGCAAAAGTACGTACTACTGAGCCTTGCTTTACAGCCAATAACTCAAACACACTGTGGAACATATTGAAATTGTCGCAGAAATAGGACTTGTAAGTTGTAACTACTCATCAATTTTGAATTTTTTTGTCATTATAGTACTGCAACTTGGTGTGATCAAGGTGTAAAACTTAAGCCATTGTCCTACCTCAGTCTTCAAAAAATACTCTAATAATTGAGTTTAATAATGTAATTGCGGGACATCTATATAACTGACAGAGATGGGTACTTTCTTTTTTCTTTTTTAATTAACAGGAGCAAATCAAATTTTGGAATTAATTAACACACGTGCTGCTCAAGCCATATATACTGGCTTTTCATGTTAATCATGGTTGGACAATTAAGTATTTCAATCCAAAACCTAAAGTAGCTAGAAAATGTAAGTCAATGGGAACCTGTATATCTACCATTAGATTAGCAGCTAGCTAGGTCTATGCGGCTATGGATATGCCCAATTCTATTTTATTATTATTATTGCTAGCTAGCTGGCTAGCTCTTGCAAGTTTGAAGCATCAAATTTACAAATAATGTCATTCAAACTTCAAATACAAGTATACAAAGTAGAGCATCCAGGAGTGGACAAGGTTCTTGAATACATTAATTTCAATTTTGTAGTATTTGTAATCTATTGATACGGTGATATTCTGAAGAGTCTTGTTATTGTAAAAAACAGTTTGATAACATAAGATGTTAATATTTTTAAATTTACAGTTTAACAACATATAAGATAGATATTTATATTTTAATAAAGCCATCTGTGAATTATATTTAGAAACTATTGATGATGTAAATTGTAATAGATGATTAGTAGAATTGGAATGACTAGGTAAGCTAGCTAGCAACATTGAATATAGTAATGTGAGGAAACCCCTTGTTTTTTTTTTTTTTTTAATCTAAAAGGGGTGCCCGGAAGATGTGCTGCCATGCCTAGTAACACTTCACCACCACCAAATGAAGTTGATGGGTTGATAGCTTAATTTCTTCTACCTCTTTCTTTGGCTCTTTCTTTGTGTTTCTCTCTGTGGGTATGTGTGTGGGTGTGTGTTTGTTGTTGTACATGTACATCAGAGTGACAAACGGAGAGGACGATACTGGCTCCAGATTTCAAAGCTCTTACAGTCTTGAAAATTGTGTAAATTAAGAAGAAAAGAAAAAGAAAAAAAAAGAAACGAAAAGAAGAAAGAGAAAGCAGAAGCTGCAACATCTGCTGCAGGAAAGAAACAACACGTAAATGTCAAATCCCCCTCTCCTGCATCTATCTCCAACCCAGCAATTATTATATTTTAAATAATTAATCAACATTTTCAAACTGTGTATCATAATATCATTGTTATCATTATGAGCAATGTATATAATTAAACTTGAAAATGCACATACATATTTCTGTATATATATATATATTAATATACATAGAAAGGACAGTACGTGTCACAGACAGAGTCACAGCAGGGCAGGCCTGAAGCTTGAAGCTTTGGTTGTCTTCCACACTGTGACACACGTACCCACCTGGACTGGACCTGGGGTTTTCTTTGTTAATTCATGACTCTAGCTCCTTCATAAGGCCATATGCTTGTCACGTGCTGTGTGTCTGTACGTATTTGTTGGGGGTGTGACACTGTGAGACTCTGTACGTATGAGAGAGACTGTGTGAAAGAGAAAAGCTAGTGAGCCTGTGAGACTGTGTGAGTAGTGGTTGAAAAACAAGGAAAAGGTTGAGAAAACTTTTGAGCAAGCTTTTTGGCACTTAAGTCAATTTGCTGTCTGGATCGAGAAACAAACCACATGAATTTTTTATGTTAACTGTAATATCACGTTTCTTATTGATATGGTGGTTATAGATTTACTAAAATTATAACACTTATATATATGGTGTTGAATAATGCTATACTTACCACATTTCTTATACCACATTCTTATACCATCTCACGTGTCATTACTTTATTGGACAGAGTTTTTCTTTTTCTTTTTGGGTTTTTCTTTTTATTTTTGAGTATCCAATGTATGAATGCCATGTAAGTTGCCACATAAGGTGGTATGAAATTATGGTATAAAAATGTGGTATATCTAGCACTACTGATATGGTGTTATAGATATACTCAAATTTTAATCTGTATACAATTTGTAATAGTATTATTTAGGGTTTAAAATTATAAATATTAATTAAAATACAAATATTATAATTTGAGTGAATTAGTAATGTGAAAAATTTTCTCAACTTCATGATATAAACCCTTTCCTTTCTTTTAAAAATTTATTATCTCAATTGGATCCGATTGTCTACATCAGTAAGTTGGGCTATCACCAATAATTTACTGGGCCTGGCCCTCATTTGTACGAATATATTGTAGATCATAATTAAAGTACTATTGGGCCTTCATGTTCTAAATTCGTAAGAAGGCCCAACTCGTTTTATACAAAGGAGGACAGTTCATTGTAAAGATATAGATTTTGGTAAAAAGAATTAACAAAACCCTGCTTGAGCTTTCGTTTTCCCCAATTGGAGTTATGCTTATGTGTGTAAAAGAAGACTCTGAACCTGAAAAACAAAAAGAATGATTTCTGTTATATATATATATATCCATCCACTCTTCCTCTTTTTGTTGGCTACAAATAATTGCCATCAAACTGAGACGATTGGAAGGTCCTTTAAACACCTAGATTGATTGTTGCATTTTGGACTCTAGGCAACCCAAAGCCTATGCCAATATGCCAATATGCCAATATGCCAATATGCCAATATGCCATGCACCTTCTTATGAATTTGGACATATGTATGCACTCACAGTACTAATCCACCAACCTTCATTAATGTATAAGTAGAACCTTATTTCTCAAATCCCACGCACACCATGCATGAGTATGACAGCAATTTAATCCCAACATTCCAAATAATAAGGCCCCTCCTGTTTGATCCACTTGTTTTACACCACGTCGTTAGTTTACAAGAGTGACTTTGACGGTAGGCGAAGTAAGCATTTACCTCAAACCCCAAATATTAAGGGACGTGCATAAATTTTATATATATCCCTTAATATACTATGTTAAACCCAAATAATATACATAAAAGGTCGAGGGCTTCATTTTTATGCCTCACATTGGACCCGACAATCTCTAGGTTGGCTCTGCTAGTTCATCGTCCCCAAAAAATTCTTTCTATGCCAATGTAGCATATGGATACTTTTTAATATCAAACAATTACGGACCTTAAAAATTCTCATCTTAATTCCTCAAAACTAATAAAGAAGTGAAAAATGATAATTGAACTCGAAACTTATATATCCTTTTGTAAACTAAATTCTATTACATATCATATATATTGGATAATTATTGATCGATCTAAAAGATTAAACTACTAAAAAATGAGCAAGTAATTAATGCATTAACAAACTAACACCAACAATTTTTTTTTTCTATAAAACGTTAAGCTCAATCTTCATCTCTGTTTGCCATTCAGCAGCATAGGTTGGTTCAATTCCTTGATCCTAACTTGCCCAAGGAGTAAGAATGCCAAGCAATGATGATAAACCTGCCTAATACACATAAAAATTAAATAGTGTCATTTTCACACACACTATCTTCATCACTTATTACCGTCTCTTTTTCTCTCTTTAATTCTATTGTTATTATTTGTAACTCACATCTTCATGGTGATAAGTCTCTGTCTTAGCACAAACTTAAAGTTGTCATATATGCTTTTCTTTCCTGGGATACGATAAGACTAAGATCCTGCCTATGACAATAATATTGTAATTAAAGACTTCATCAATATGCAATCTCGATCGTCCAATTGTTGCCTACACACAATTGAACAAGGGAAAAAAATGGCAACAAGCATTTCAAAATTAAAAGTAAAATTCAAAAGATAAACAACAACATAGAAGAAACGTGAGGACATTCCTTTACCCTACATTGAGACCCATATAGTATTTAATGAATTCCTCCGACTTATACAATTATGTGGGTCACTACAAATTTCAAAGTGTCTCCACCTATTGTTATTTTTTTAAAAAAATAATTAATATAAAACTCTATTAGAGTGATGCTTTTATTGTTAAATTATAAGAGATAATTACAGATTTAGTCTACTTATTTGATACCTAGTTCAATTTTGGTCCACAATCTTTTTTAAGTTATGTTTTGGTTCACTAATTGTTGCACTTGTTCAATAAAGGTCTAGATTTATTTTTTCAAATTTTTCTCACTTTTTACCCTATCAAATCTCAACCAAATTTAACAAAAATATACTTTTTTTAAAGCTATGCATCTCATCTTTACAACCATATAAAGATCATTCAAATTAGAATTCTAAAACTCAAGATAATTAGCCCCAAAGTAGGGTACCCGAAATTATCAATTTTTCCTAAATTTTTTTTAGATTTTTCAAACTTCACCAAACTTCAATTTTCTTTGATGCTGATACTCCAAATTGGTTCTTATGACTAAAAAATAATGAAATATTACTTATACTTTAATTATAATTGAAGAAAACACAACCAAAGTGATTTAAAATCATAACTTAAAAAAATAGTAGACCAAAATTGAACTAAGTATAAAATAAATAGATCAAAATTGAACTTAAAAAAGATCGTGAACCAAAATTAAACTAGGTATAAAATAGAGTTAATTACACTTACACCCCCTGAGGTTTATCGTCTTTTCACATACACCCCCGGAGTTTCAATAATTACACATACACCCCATGAGGTTTCAAAACTGTTACATATAACCCCCTATAGTAAGACGAAAAATGATGAGAAATTATGCAAAAAGACATGCTAATGGGTAAAATGGCCTAATAAGATTACTCAAGGTGTAAGGTTCAACTTCAATACAAATATTTTATTTTTTGTTTATTTCTTTTTTTCTCTTGTAGGGGGTTATATGCAATAGCTTTAAAACCTCAGGGGGTGTATGTGTAATTATTGAAACCCCAGGGGGTGTATGTGAAAAGACGATAAACCTCAAGGGGTATAAGTGTAATTAACTCGTATAAAATAAGTTGACCAAATTTATAATTTCCTCTAAATTATAATATGTAGTTAAAATTTATTAAATTAGGTGATCAATCGAACGAATTATAAATTTAGTGATATTTTCAATTTTAATGTTGAAAAAAAGTTTCAAATTCAAATTCTTTCTTCTCCTCAAGAAATTCAGCTTTATAATTATAGTATAAGATGTCAGATGATTATGTTCACAACTTAAAATTCTTAATAATTTTTCACCAAAAATAAAAAAACCCAGATTATATAGGTCAGTGTTGAAGAGTTTACTAGGAGCAAAGGGCTACACCACCACGTGGCAAGCAGCTGTGCCGGACAGACAACCTGAAAGACTTGTCCCCACCAACACGACTCTGAATCCGAACAAAGACAAGGGCACGTGGCCTCTGTATCCAACAAGCTTTCTACGTACAACCACCGGATGTCCGCCACGTCAACAGTGACAGCACCAAACCCCAAAGAAAATAGGAATGCTAAGTTTTGACCGAGGGCATGTGGCGAGAGCTGATTTGGTGACGTACGACAGGTGACAGGTACTTGTCCAGATGCAACTAATTTTATTGGTTTAAAATAATATCCTTTGGGATTTTTTTATTGTTTTTATGGAATTGATTTTCTGGAAGGAGAGCCAAAGTTGGACACGTAGTGGGCTGTGTTTCAGACAGTGACTCAACCTAACCAATTCTCATGGCTTGCTTAAGCTAAGCCCAAGCCTTGAGCCTTGAGCCTTGAGCCTTGAGCCTTGAGGGGTTTAATAATTAATTATACGTATTCATGAGACTTTTTTTAATGATGGTGACTCATTACTCATAATTCTAGTTTAATGATTGATCTCGTACGTAAAAATTTGGTGTGATAGGGCTATTTTCTTTGTTATAAAAACGTTTAGCATGTTGAGTAATAAAATCTTGGGCAAATTACACGAAATTATCTCAATTAATCACCCAATTTTATTTAAGTATCTTAATAAAAAAAAGTTGTTCAGAGATACTTCAATTATTAATTTTGCACACCCAGATACCTTCGTCAACTTTTCTATTTGAGTGGCTGTTAACTGCCTACATGACGGATTGACATGGCTTTAAAAAAAATACCACGTGGACAAAAAAATAAGAAAAAAATTAAATAAACTTTAAAAATAAATTAATTATTAAAAAAAATAAAACATTAAAAACTCAATAATAAATTTTAAAAAACATGTTGGTTGCTGGTAGTCCCGAGCCCTCCTCCCTCCGCCTAGGGGTTGGCAATGGGCCAGGCTTGAATTATAGAAGCCCAATAGGGCTTTCGGGCCAAGCTTGGGCTTTAATACACAAGCCCACGACCCGCCCATCGGACTTTGGCATGCGGGCTTGGAGGGCCGGGCCGGGCTAGGCCCGAACAGGCGGCTCAAAATGGGCCCAAAGCATGTTTAGACACATATTATCTTCAAAAAAAAAAATATAGGATTTTGGCTCTTCTGTGATTTGAACATGAGACATCACATAACAAGCTTCAATTCTCAACCAACTAAGCTGACTAGTTTATTTGTCAAGTTTATTTGTCAAGTTTATGAATTGTAACATATTTAATAGCTCTTTCGTTTGTTTACTTCAATAAATTATTACTATGCTTATTAAATTATTATATAATACTATTATGTTAGTAATAGTGTAATACCATAAATAATAAACTTTTAAAATTATATACAACATTACAACTATAATAAAACATAAATGTACATATGTTTTATTATATATTTTAGGGTAAATTACAATTTAATACCTCAACTATACCTCGGATTTCAAGTTAGTACCTCAAGTTCAAAAAATTGCAATTTCATGCCTCAACTTTCATTTTGTTTCAAGTTAATACCTCCGTTAGTCTTGCCGTAAAAAAGGCCGTTATCTGATGACGTGACACACCACTAAAAAGTTTTATTTCAATTTAGTACCTCAACTTTATCATATTTTTAAAGTTCATACCTCAAGTTCAAAAGTTGCAAATAAATAAATGTTTTCCAGTTTTTATCTCAACTTCACCACAGTTTTTTACCTAACAAATCTCTACCAAAATTATCAATCTTATACTCATTTTGAAGCTATGAATCTTCTCTTTAAAACCATATAAAAATCATGCAAAAAGGAGTTATGAAACCCAAGATAATTGGTCACAAAGTAGGCTACTCGAAAGTGCCAAACTTTCCAAACAAATTGACAATTTCGGGTAGCCTAATTTGTGACTACTTATTTCGCGTTTCATAGCTCTTTTTTGAATTATTTCTATATGGTTATAAAGAGGAGATTCATAATTTCAAAATGAGTATAAAATTGTTGATTTTGTTGAAGATTTGATGGGTCAAAAGTTGGGGTGAAGTTGAGATAAAAACTGAAAAATATTTATTTATTTGCAAGTTTTTAAACTTGAGGTATGAACTTGAAAAATATGGTAAAGTTGAGGTACTAAATTGAAATGAAGCCTTTAGTGGTGTGCCACATCATCAGATAACGGTCTTTTTGATGGCAAGACTAACAGAGGTATTAACTTGAAACAAAATGAAAGTTGAGGCATGAAATTGCAACTTTTTGAACTTGAGGTTCTAACTTGAAATTCGAGTTAAAGTTGAGGTATTAAATTGTAATTTACCCTATATTTTATTACATATTTTTATAAACAAACGATGCAATTGTGTTGTCAACGATCCGAATCGTTCAAATTTTAGTTCCTAACTCAAAGATAATTCGTGCAACAAATTAGTTCAATCGGAGATGTAAAAGTGACATAATGGTGGTCGAATTAATGAACGATCGTGGTTTTTCTAATGATGATTGAATGGGTAGATGAATTTCGATTTAGCCGATTTTTTGTACGGATGATCTTTGACTATGAACATAGAAAATGAACGGATCAGATTGTTGAAATCACGTTGTGGTCTTCATAATTATGGAAACAACAAGGTTTCAACGAGAAAGTTATTAGAATTATATTCTTCAAGTGTATTTATATGTAGAAGCTCATATATCGATCGTGTTTTCAACGATCCGAACCGTTCAAGTTTTAGTTCCCCACTCAAAGAGAATTCTTGTAAAAAATTAGCTTAATCGGAGATGTAAAAGTGACGTAACGGTGGTCGAATTAATGAACGATCATGGTTTTTCTAATGATAATCGAATGGGTACATGAATTCCAATTTAACCGATTTTTTGTAAGGATGATCTTTGACTATGAAAATAGAAAATAAATGGTTCAAATCGTTGAATTAATGACGATCGTGGTTTAATAACTTTAATTATAGTTGTATTATAAAAGTTGTATATACACATATACATTTATATTTTATTATAATTGTAATGTTGTATATAATTTTAAAAGTTTATTACTTTATTATTTATGGTATTACATAGTTTACACTATTACTATTTACTAACATTATAGTATTATATAATAACTTAATAAGCATATTAATAATTTATTAGAGTAAACAAACGAAAACCTATTAAATATGTTATGATTCCCAAATTGGGCTTTGGGCAGGCCTAAACAGGCCGGGCTTTGGGCGGCCCATGGGCTTCAAGGGGATGGCCCAAGCCCAATCGAAGAGACTTTCGGGCCGAGCCGACCCAAATTTTGGGCCAAATCGGGCTTCGAGCCTAATGGGCCGGGCGGGCTTCGGGCCTTGGGCTTTTTGGTGAGGCCTACCTCCGTCTCCCCTGCATCGGCCACCCAACCCACCCACATTCCTCCCCCTCTCCGGCCACCAGCTTTATCGCTCTCTCTTTTTTTGTCACACACACACACACACATACACTCTCTCTCTTTCTCTCACTCACTCTCAAATCTGGGAGTGCAACCCAGATTTCTCCTCCCTTCGCCTCCTCCTCGTCGGCCACCCAACCCACTGGAATGACAATGAAGGAGTCTGAGGTCACCAATGGGTCCAAGATCATGCTCATGGTTTCTCAGGGCTTGCACCAAAAAGGTATTCTACAGAAACTCAATTATTTTTTCTTGAAATTTGAGTTTTTTTCTCTTGACCCAAAAAAAAAAAAAAAAACTTGAATTGAGATATTAAGTTTGATGGAAATGGAAGAACCCACTTGTTTAGTAGTTGCAAAAATAATTGAGGGGACTGAGACTAGGGTTAATGCTCAGGCCGATGCCTATGAATATATGGTGGATTATTCCTAGACTAACAAATAGGTCCGGGTGTTTTATTAGATTATTTGTTTAATTTATTATTTGATTAATGTTTTGGGGATGCATTTGAGGCCTCTAAGAAACCTTAGTTGCAGTTTTGGTTGGGTTATTGCATCTTGGAATTGCTGGATTGGTGAAAATTGCAGAAGAAGAAGGAAGCATAAAGAAAAAGAAGAAGAAGAAGAATAAGGAGGAGGGCTTGACGTGGGTTGGGTGACCAACGCGATCTACAGTGACGGTGGTAGGGAAGGGAGGGGGAGGGGTAGAGCTGGTGTCCGGAGAGAAGGTGGGTGGGTTGGGTGGTCGACGCGGGGGAGGAGGAGGGAGGAGAGCTTGGGGCTGCCAGCTGCCAGCAGCCAACATGATTTTTTCTTAATTTTTTTTAATTAATTATTGGGTTTTTAATTTTTCTAATACTTATTTTATTTTTTAAAGTTTATTTAATTTTTTTATTATTTTTTTGTCCACGTGGCATTTTTTTAAAGCCTTGTCAATCCGCCACGTAGGCAGTTAACGGCCACCCAGACGGAAAAGTTGATGGAAGTACCTGGGTGTGCAAAATTAGTAATTGAGGTACCTCTGAGCAACTTTTTTTTATTGGGGTACTCAAGTGAAATTGGGTGGTTAGTTAAGATACTTTCGTGTAATTTGCCCTAAAATTTTTAAATGAATACGTGATCTTAATTGATAGCCGCACAAATTTACGATTTACAAAGTTTATTATAAATAATAAATTATTTTAAAGTCCATTTTATAGTTTTAAATAATAACAAATTAACTTAAAAAGTTTCAATGATAAATAGGTCTAATTTTTTACAAATAGGCCCACTTTTTTATTTCTTCCTTGTTTTTTGTGCCAAGTGTTCGCCACCCTGTTGAGCGCTTAGCGTGTTTTAAAAAAAAACAAAAAAAAAAAAAAACTGGGTGAAGTGCCACTATTTTACAATGACAATTAGTAACAGTCATTTTTACACAAAAACACGGGTGTATGTGAATTTATAAGCTTGATTTTTGTGTTTTATGTTAGTTTCATTAGTTTTTTACATTTTATGTAAGAAAAGACATAAGGTATATATATTAATATTATATACCTCAACTATACACCACTTTTTAACTTGGTACCTCAAGTTCAAAAAGTTGCATTAAGGTATACCAACTACGAAACCATGTCAATTAGGTACATTCGTCAGTCTAGTCGTCAAAAAGGCCGTTATCTGATGACGTGACACACCACTAAAAGACTTCATTTTAATTTAGTACCTCAACTTTACCATGTCTTTCAAGTTCATACCTCAAGTTAAAAAATTTAAAAATAAATAAATGTTTTCTAGTTTTTATCTCAACTTCACTCCAACTTTTGACCCATCAAATCTTTACCAAAATCAATAATCTTATACTCATTTTGAAGCTATGAATCTCATCTTTATAACCCTATAGAAATAATTCAAAAAGAAGCTATGAAATGCGAGATAAGTAATCACAAATTAGGCTACCCGAAATTGCCAATTTGTTTGAAAAATTTGGCAGTTTCGGGTAGCATACTTTGTGACCAATTATCTCGGGTTTTATAACTCATTTTTTCATGATTTTTATATGGTTGTAAAGAAGAGATTCATAACTTCAAAATGAGTATAACATTGATAATTTTGGTGGAGATTTAATGGGTTAAAAGCTGGGATGAAGTTAAGAAAAAAACTGAAAAACATTTATTTATTTGCAAATTTTTGAACTTGAGGTATGAACTTGAAAAATATGATAAAGTTGAGATCCTAAATTGAAATAAAGTTTTTTAGTGGTGTGACACGTCATCAGATAACGGTCTTTTTAACGGCTAGACTAACGGAGGTACCTAACTGACATGGTTTCGTAGTTGAAGTATCTTAATGTAAGTTTTTGAACTTGAGGTACCAAGTTGAAAAGTAGTGTATAGTTGAGGTATATAATTGTAATTAACTCTAATATTATTTTTATACAGTTCAAATAGCTACTGTTCACTGAGCGCTCGGTGAATTCCGTGTTATGCGCATTTTATTAAAGTTAATCGGACTGAAATTTACTGTAGCGCGTGAGCTAGGTTATTAGCCTTATTTTTTAATTGAACTTAAAAAAAAGCCCTATTATAAATATCTTTTATAGATTGATGTGGAACATCAATTTATTAATTTATTTAGGAATTTTACACCCTCGGTTGTTAGAGATATGCACATTACACTCATTTCAGACAAGGTTTTTTTTTTTTCCGGATGTATATGTGTATGGAGTTTTCATTTATCTATTACCCCAAGGAAGAAAACAACAATGCATAAGAAGATATGTAACACGTTATGCTCTATAGATTCAAAATGATTAACAAAGATGGAAAGTTCAATGGTAGAACTAGAATGTGATTCACGTTGCCGACACTCTATAACTAAGAGAAGGACTTATAGTACGAAGGTTTAGAGTTCAGACCATGACAATGACTCAGGTATTTTACAACCATATCATTAAGAATAGAAAAATCACCAAAAATGTGATGCAATGCAAGGAAGCCAGCTCGGCTAGCTATGTAGAATTGTAGAGCCTCCTTTTATTACAAACTGTGCTTGGAATGAATAGGGAAACTAATTAGGCAAAGTTGCTTTTGATCATCGTAATTTGAGTTAAGTTTTATTTTATTCCCTTTAGTTTCAATTGTTATGATTTTGATTTTGTAGTTTAAAAATTATTATAATTTAAGGGCATCTTAACTAACATTTTCATTTATCGAATCGTCAAATTTGTTGTGTTTTTAGTTATGTAGTTTATAAATAATTTCAATTTTGGATATATACTTTACATAATATTAATGATTTAATGATCAATTTAACAAATTAATAAATAAAAATACTAACGTGTTCTTAAATTGCAACAATTTCTAAAGTACATGATCAAAATTAGAACAATTGAAAGTACATGAACCAAAGTAAAACCTAATTCAAACTACATGGACCAAAAATAAAATGTAGCCAACTAATTAATATCGAAAATGCCATGAGGCCCATGAGTCAGGAGAGAAAAAACTAAAAAATTGGAAAATGTTTATGATAAATGCAGAGAGGAAAAGCACTATACGCTATCAGAGCCCCCCCATAGATTTTGGATATAAAGCAGCAGCTCAATCACAAGTCACAACCCAGTCAGACCCAAAAACCATGACATACACACACTCACAATTCTCTTAGCTTGAAGCCAACAAAATATGTGCATAAAAAGCACACACTCCCAAAACATTCCCAAGTACACTGGTGCTAGCTAGCTAGGTATGTGCAGCAGCAGATCCCAACAAGATGTTGTTGGACCAAGTTGAATATTCTCCCACATCAGAAGAAGCTGATGAGGCTTTTGCCACTATGAGGAAGAAGAAGAAGAACAAGAAGAGGTTCAGTGATGATCAGATTAGATCATTGGAGTCCATCTTTGAGTCTGAGTCAAGGCTTGAGCCTAGAAAGAAGCTGCAGCTGGCCAAAGACCTGGGGTTGCAACCAAGACAGGTTGCAATTTGGTTTCAGAACAAGAGAGCTCGATGGAAGTCCAAGCAGCTTGAAAGAGACTACAGCTTACTAAGAGCCAATTACAACAACTTGGCTTCCAGGTTTGAAGCTCTCAAGAAAGAAAAGCAGGCCTTAGTTATTCAGGTACTATATATATGTGTGTGTGTGTGTGTGTGTGTGTGTGTTCAACTTGACAAATTAATCCTGTTTTTGTTAATTTGTAGTTAAGACTGATATGTATGTCTTATTTTGTGACAGTTGCAGAAGCTGAATGATTTGATGCAAAGGCCAAAAGAGGAAAGGCAGAGTTGTGGTGGGGAATTAGGTGTAGCTATGAACAGTACTAGTAGCATGGATGGTGAATCAGACAATGGAGATGGCACCAGGTCTGAATCTCATGATGAGGTGAAGGCTAACAAGTTGTCATCAATGATGGATCAAAAATCAGAACATGGGCTTGGGGTACTGCCATCAGATGATGATAGCAGCATAAAGGCAGAGTACTTTGGACTTGAGGATGAGGAACCCAACCTTGTGAACTTGGTGGAATCTGCAGATGGGTCCCTAACATCCACTGAAGATTGGGGCAGATTGAACCCTGATGGCCTCTTTGATGAATCAATAAGTAGTGATTATCAGTGGTGGGACTTCTGGTCTTAAAAAAAGAGAAAATGTGTGCAAAATTATAATCTTTCATCTGTTGGACTCAAGAAAGAGGGGGACATCATTCAATTCACATTAGCTCTTGACGTTTAATTGTTCTTGATGCCACTGCAGAGGGCAGACACTGCTTATTAATGCATGGTTGTGGGCACTGAGCACCATTGTTTCATATAGAGGGATGCAACTTTGAGACCAACAAAGATAAGGGGGAGCCAGAGGAGTGTATAAGCTTTCAATGAGAATATGTATGAGCAATGTGTTATGTGTGCCTCTATATTGTTAGAGAACACTCCTTGTTCATCAAGGAATCCTAGTTAGTATTCGTTTACTTGTTAGATTTGTACACGTTAACAAGGAGTGTTCTCTAACATATATATGTGTGTGCTAGTGTCCATGAGAATGCTTGTATGTATGTATATATAGACCAACACACACACACACACGCGTACACATGTACGTATGTGCTCAAAGTGACTCAACTAGAATTTTGTAGGATCAACAATAAACCCTGAACCCTGTTTTAATTTAGCATCTAACATATATATGTGAGCATGTTCTATTTAGGGTGCTAATTGCCCATTTTATACACAAGTTTCACACTGCACTTTATCACAAACATCAACTTCTAATGCTAATTATTTGCCAAGGCCAATGACAAGAAAAAAAAGAAAAATAAATAAATAGACATATTATAACTTTGTGAGGAATGACATCAAAGTATCCAAGAGAAATTGCTTTCATTATAAAAATTAAAACTTCAAAGACTAAATTGAAACAAAAAAATGAACTTCTAAACTTTTTCGAAATGACAAAAGTACCTCCAGTTAATATACATGAAATCGATGGTTATAGCTATGCTATGCCTTTTGATTTGTCTAGGAAGCATAGTTGTTTTGAACCTTCGGAAAGCTCTGAAAACCAACACTTACTTGGGGAAGGAGGAGAAGAACGAAACGACCATTTCCTAACCTGTACTGGCGTGTTTGCTGAAAAAGTCAATAAGTAATAGGGTAAATTACGTTTTCGGTTTATGTAGTTTAGGCCAAATTTTATTTTGGTTCCTATATTTTCAGTTGTGCCAATTAGTTTTCTGATGGTTGCAATTTGAAGATATATTTTTTATTTCGACAAATTTGTCTTACAAAAATAATTTGTGAGTGCACAAGTGATGGTATTTTAGGCTTAGCTTTATTATTGATTTGTCACTATCTAAAATACTTCGAACTTCGTTGGCCAAAAAAAAAAAAATCCCGAACTTCACATACTATTTTTGTTAATTAAATTAATATACTATTTTATTATTTGTGAGAGGGTAGATTGAATTTGGGTTACTCAACAATTGCAAAAATTAATAGAATTAAGCATATATTCTTGAATTGCAACTGTTAAGAAATTATAGAAATAAAATTGGCACAATAAAAATACAGATATCGAAATTTAATTTGGTCTCAACTATAAGATCTGAAAACGTAATTTGGACCAAATAAAAACACCAACACGGGAAACAGAAACAGTGCTTCGTGTTCTGTGTTCATTAGTCATTACAGTCACAGACAACGCACCGTTTCATTTTTCAAAGCGGTCCAGTGCCAGATGGCATCGACCGATACGGCGGCGTATTGTTAGGTTTCCAAACGGCAGGGCGTTTGGCTGCTGGACCACACGAAACCAACGACGTTTCAACACCCATCGTCTCCATCTTCATGCTCTCTGTTACTGGTTTGAGTAAAGGTGGGTGCTTTAGCCGAAGTAGTAATGAACGACCTCTCCAATGCAGCTCTGAGAGACCACTATAGCAGCACCTTCAAGCCCATACCATCTTTGGTTCTCTACATTCTCATACCCATCTTCTTGTTAGGCCTCTCAGTCTCCATCTTCATCCTCATTGCGGTTCACAACGCCCTCTTCTTCGTCGCTTTCCTTCTGCTCTCTGCTCTCGTCCTCGCCTTCATTGTCTGGAACACGCGTCATTGGGCAACCAAAGCTGCAGCCTTTTTCTTTCTCAACTCTCTTCCTGAGTCTGACCTTCGCCTCGCCCAACATGGACAGCTAGTGAAGATCACTGGGGTACTATTTTTTTTGTTTTTTTTGTTTTTTCACTCTTTTAGCTCATTTTCCGATATGGGTTTCTTGTAATTCCTAAAGGGGCGCTCTCTTTATTTTTTATTTTTATTTTCTGTAATTCCTAATGGGAAGGTGTTATTGGAGTGTAATGTGGTTTGGACTATATATGTTTGGTTGCTGAGAAATTGGAGGAAAACAAAAGGAAAAATTGGGGAGCCTTACAGTTGTTACTTTGTTTAGTCTTCTGGAAGGATATATACTTGTAGTTGTTGCAACAATAAACGACTTCGTATTTTCTCCACAATTAAGCAGGGCATTGATAAACTATAGCTTGAAATGCAATTAGTAATTTAGTACTCTATTTCTATTTCTGTTTTTTTTCTCTAATTTATTTTATTGTCTAATATCATTATGTATATCAGTATATGTGGCAGATTATATGGTCTTTAAGAAACATGCCCTCTGTTGGGTTTCTGGCAATTCAAACAAAAAGAATATCAAATGCAATTATTATTCTTAGAAATCAAATGAAACACAGTTGACTTATTTCAGATTACTTGTTAGCAGTTGAAAATCAGAAAAACTTGTTTGGTCTCATTGAACTAAATTAAGTGTTTGCGAGTGACCACAAAGCTTGGATGGTTCAAGCTTTGTTGCAATCATATGTTGATGATGGATGCAGCACTTTCACTATCTACTTTCTGTATAGGAACTAATTGAGAATATTGTATGAAATCTTGAACAACTTTAGTAAGCAATCCTTCTATTTCAATCTTTATCTAATGAAGACCTATTTCAACACTATGCTTACTAGATTAGTTATGAAGTAAGGCTCTAACAAGCTGATTGTGCATGTGATGCGCGGTGGTCTCTAAACTTGTTGATAGCTGCATTATGGTTAACCTTTCCTGTTCATTCTCATGCTCATTTCTTGGGGTTTCTCTTCTGTCATTCAATATGTGCTTTATCCTATTGGTTGGTTATAATTTTCTTCGATTTGTTTGAGGGCCAATCATAATGTGTTACTTTGATGATTTCAGCTTGCATCATGTGGGAGTCTCTCCCTGGAATCTTCATATGAAAAGGCTACCAGATGTATCTATGCCTCTACTCTTTTGTATGAATACAGGGGATTAACTCTACACCCAGTCAATGTCAAGAGGTCATGCTTCCAGTGGCGTTTGGAATATTGTGAGGTAATGTTCTTCGGTAGCCATGTAGATCACCAAAAAGACTCTTGCTTGTCCTTTTAATTTGATCAAATAGGTTGATTGTGTTCATGAGATGGATAAATGATGTATGCCTGTTTCCAAGTTCTTTCATACTTCGAGCTAATTTTATGCATTTAATTAACTTTACCAGATTGGGATGCTTATTTGACACTCAAAACATTTTTGGTTTTTTGATGGTCATGTTTTCTTCCACATCCTTGTGATCTTGTTGAACCTCAACTTACTCTGGACTTCATTTTGCCATCGCAGTACTACGACCTCATCCAAATTACTTTTTTTTATTCCCCATTTAACTCTAGACTCTTCCTACCTGTCATTTATCAGGTAGATTTATCTGAATTTACTCTTTCCTGGCTTGTGGCTCCTTTATCTGGACATGCTTACATCTATTGTGATCATTGTTTTTTCCCCACTCAGCCTTTTGCACCATACAGCTTTGCAAGGTTTGAACTTTGAAGGCCTCAGGCTTTGCTCCTTTTGTTACCTTGAATTGCTTTGTCTGTATTTTTCAGCATCAATCTGCAATGGTCAACAATTGGGCATAAGATGCTGGTAGAAAAAGTTGGAAGATGAATCTGTGGGGATTATAATCAGTTTCAGGCTTATAATTAGTTTTTCTTTCTGATCTTTAAATGAGCATATGAAAGGGTGTTTGGTACAAAAAATAGTAGACCATTAAGGAATACATTTAAAATCTTTGTGGGGATATTGTATCTGTACTCTATATAAAAATGAGAATGTGTTAAAGCTTTACTGGACAAAAGTACCTTGTTAAGGAATAAATTTCAGTAGTTAACGTTTTCTGTAAATAGTATGGATAATATACATTTGAAGTCTTTTTCATTCTTTTTAATACATATTATGCTTTTAATATTTCAAGTTATAGTCATTTTACTAAATATAAACTTCACATACTTGCTATTGAAATTAAACCAGCCAAATGCATCTAAATAGTATTGTACATACAATAAAAATTGGTGTGGATCTGTTTGCTTCAAAATCTGCATTTGCTACCCTATACTTGTTCGATTTGAACAATGAAAAATAGAAAATATCTGTCTATTTGTGATTATAATTTTTTTTCTTTTGCTTCGGCTTTCCACCTGACAGAGATTCTCCACAGACTTTTACTTAACTGATCGGAAGTCTGGTCTTAGAGCTATTGTCAAAGCTGGTTCTGGTTGTAAAGTTATTCCACTGATCGTTGAGAGCAAACTTGTCAACATTAAAACACAATGCAGAATGCTCTCTCCTCACTTGAGGAAATGGTTGCGTGAGAGAAATCTCTCAGTTGAATCCCGTCTACTACGTCTGGAGGAAGGGTAATCCAATTTTACACTAGAATCTTAATTAAGTACCCTTCTGCTTTCATATGTGCATGCTTCTTAAGTGCTCATGTACTGCATATTTGCATGAGTTTTGGCAGGTATGTACAAGAAGGCAGCTCTGTGACCGTATTTGGAATGTTGCATAGAACTAATGATATGACTATGATTGTTCAACCCCCAGAGGTATTCTCCACCGGGTGTCTGTGGCGAAAACTGCTTCTCCCAGTTGACATTGATGGACTGATCCTAAGGGTCTCTGAAATGTCTGGGCATTCTGTCAACCAAACTTCTATACAACACCCAGAAAGATAGTAGGTAGTACCTGATTTTTGGATGATAACACAATCTTCATTTCAAAGTTTACAGTTTGTTTTACTTTGAATTTAACTCCCTTTTAAATTTGATGCCTCACTAATCAATATGTACACCTGTAACATTATTTTGCACTTGAAAAGCTCTTGTTCTGACTACCTTACTGAATAGTGAATTACCTTTCTGAATAGTGAATACCTTTATTTTCTTATAGTAAAACCACAAAAACAGATGAAAATGAAAAGCCCATCCTGCTTATAGCCCAATAGCGCTCTTGCTTCTTTTGGGCTTTTTTGAAGAAGTTTTCAGACCACAAATAAAAAAATACCCATTGTGCATAGTCCATTAGCATATAGAAAACAGAATGAAATTTAGTAGTACATTTCTACCGTCTCAGCAATCAAATCAAACAAAGCATCGTAATAAAATGGGGTTTGGCCCGCAACCGAGCCTCGTAAGTGTTCAAGTCATAGAAAACAAAACTAGTTTTCAGCAATGTAAGAACAATTTTTATAAGATAAGACTAGAATAATCCTTTATGGTTCAGGATTTACTAATAAAACTCAAAACTAGAAAGATAAAGGGGTTTAGATTAAGGTCAAGCAAAAATAAGAGATGCTATACTGTCAAGTAGTGCTTGGCCTAGTTTGTGTCCTCTCAACAGTTGACAAAGAAAAACAAAAATAATGTACCAATTTGGAAATGTTTAAGGTGTTTACCCTTTTCTTTTAATTAAAAAAAACTAATGACAGGTTTAGTATTATAACCTTACAGCATCTTCTAAGGTATATGCTGAACAAATCGAATACATTAAAAATATTAAATGACACTTTCATGCTTTATAATTTTATTGTGTTTGTAATTATGAAAGGTTTTCTTTGGGAATTATTTACTAAATTGTAAGGTCAAGGATTGACAATTAAGTTGAAAATTACAAAGGATATTCTCACATCATTTAATTGATTAATTATCATGAGAAAACTGTCAATCACTTGCCTAATTGCAGATTAGTGGTAAAGGTGTGTCTGGCATACTCTTTTTCATATTTCACTTTCACTAAATTCACTCTGTGCATGAGATATTAATCGGGTAGAAGATGTGACTGCCCATTTACCTACCTACTATGCTACTACCACTAGACTTTAACGTGCAAAACTTCCACCAAAATTGAAAGCCAAAATATGACATAATTGACATTCCATGTTGACCTTTGTTTTCGGATTTGACCCTCTTAAGTCAACTGAGTTCTTTGATTTCTAGCTAATTTCCAGCTAATAAGATGCTGAAACCTATTTAATTAGAATTATAATTAAATTGTCATACAGGTTTTCATGTAGTTGGGGGTACTGAAATTGAGTGGAAAAAGATTGTGTATATCAGTATATGTCGACATTGTTTAATTTGTATTTAGAATTTATTGAAATTTTGTATTTGATGAAAGAATGAATGGTAAAAATTTTTGTCCTTACTGAAAAGAATGGTTAAAGAAAAAAGAAACAAAACTCACTGTCGGTGTGGTTTATTAAACAGCAGCAACAAAGATGGTGGATCGGATCAAATTAGATCATAAGATACAAATAGGGTACTAGCTAGCTAGGTGCTACAATCAAATTTAGGTTTTTTTATACTTTATTTATTTGAACTTTGAACTCAATCTCACTTCATTATCTTAAAAAATAATTGTGTCAATTTACCACATGAATTAAAAATTTATTACAATGCATCACCTGTGACTCATTTTATCTAACCTTTTATTAAAAATAAGGGTACAAAATAAGCCAAAGATAATACATTATAATAAATATTTAATTTAGGTAGTAAATTAGCACAATTTTCTTTTTAGGTAGTGAAGTGAGATTGAACCCAAAATTCATATAGGTAAAATATAAAAAAGCTTTAAATCTAAGACAAGATTTTCTTTCTTTATTTGTCGGGCCATAATCTTAAAATATATAGAAATCTTTGCACTTCCAATATATAAATCAAGATTTGTCTCAAAAACAAAAAATATAATATATATATATATATATATATAAAAATCAAGATTCCACTTGGGGTGGCCTTTACTCCTTCTTCTTGGTTCTTGCCCATCACTACCTCCACCAATTAATTAATTAATTAGGTTTTTTATGCTTCACTTACTGTTACATACCAACCGTAACTATTTGTGTCATTATTCATTAAACACCATAAAACAAAAATGATATCTTTACTTACATCCCACAAAAAACTATGCTCTAGCTTATGGCTAATGCCAAAGGACACCTTACAACTCAAGTTGTTAGGAAAAGTAGGACACCTTACAACTCAAGTTGTTAGGAAAAGTTTTTTTTATATTTTATTTTATCTCTTCTTGTTTATATGAGATCCATTTTCAGAAAAATGTTAAACAGCATCAGTCGTTCACGCATGCATAATTGACTGACAACTGTATAATTTTTGCACCAATCAATGGAACAAACCTTTAGAACTTAAAATTTATTCTTAGCTCGCCCCACTCCATCCATGACACTTGAATTAAAGTTCGTGAGCAGATCGAAAATGTTCTCTCTATAAATAGTTATTAAACAACTTGCATCATTGCATATTTGCATGCATGCTGGACAAAGTTGGTCTGAGTATCTTAGTGAAAAAATTAGCATAATATCCCCTTCATAATTAATTTTGATTGAAACCAAGATATGATTCCAATGCAGCCAAAGACTAACTCCATAATCATCATATAACTATCATTATCTTGATCCCTAACGTGGATTGAGATGTGAAACAAACAATTGATTAATTAGTTATTTGCATGCACAATGCATATTATAATGTACACCATCTAATTAGATATATCATTCGAGTAATGCATGCAAATATGCAATGTATTGATGATTAAAGTTAATACGCTATTAATTTTTCTATGTGTACGTGGGTGGCATATGCAGTACTTTGGTTTTAGATCTTTGAGACTGTACTTTTGGGTTGTTTGGCACCAACCAAACTTTAAGAATTGGACTAATATTATTGGATTTGGAAAATGAAACTTGTGCATAGGTCTGGTGATCAATATTGAGCATGCAAGTTGTATACGGCCTTTTAAAATTATAAACAATTATTTGCATCAAGAATCAAATCTGCACAAAGGAAATTGGGAACATGAACTCAAGATTATGCTTTTATTGTTTAACCTAGTTGGTTGCACTTTGGTTATATATATATGCCATACAATTTCCTAAAGTTGGTTCTCATTTAAAGTAAGCATCCCTCACAATTTCTCCTTCAATTGGGCTAACCTATCTGCATCATCAATTTAGAATCTGGATCCTCTGCTAAGCACTCTAATTATTTGTGAAGGATAATTGACACTCACTTTGTTTTTATTTGACTTTCCTTATGGGAAGGATATATAATTGACATTTGTGACAACAAAATCTTTCCTATTAACCAAATTCAAAAGAGGGACAGATCTAGACAACACAACACAGTGAGTCAGTAAATTGGAATCATTTTCAGTGATATTTGAGAAGCAGCAAATCTAAATGTAGGACCCAATATAATTGAACTTGTGAGTTACCCCTGTTCAACTTTTTCCAGTCAAAAGAAAGTGGCATTTGCAAGGGTGATCTATCATCAATTTATGCCTGAAGAACCCCAAAAAGAGAAGAGAGCTAGCTTAATTAGCTCTTTGAAGGAGCAAATATAATGCTCCATATTAATATTCAAAGATTCAAGTGTTGAAAGGAATTAAAATTGAAAATAGTTAAAAGTCAAGAATCTTTTAGACCTCCCCCACCCCACCAAAGCCAGTCAAAGAGGAACTTGTGTCACTTAGATTATTATATGGCATAGAATCCAATCATCGATCGTGGGAATTGTTTAAACCAAGTGGGTTAGGTCCCAACTAGCCATGCCCACTAAAAAAATATTGGATTGTTAATTAACGTACTTGACCTTATTGCAAAATTGAGCTAATCAAATCCATATATACTGAGATTTCTTATTAATTCACTCGTTAATTTGAAAAGTAATTTTGATTTTCAATAGTGTATGCCACAATGAGAATTGTTATGAATTCAAAGAAAAACATAATAGAATTAATTCTTTAAAACTAGTCCAAGTGAAAAAGGGAATTTGATATAAGAAAATGGTTAGGATTAAGATCATAATGTCAATATTTCAATGCACGAGAATAAATTTCCTTCTCCAATTGATACGTAACACCGTGTCAAGAAATGTACTTGTTAGACCGACAATTTGAATGGCTGCAACTGATTTTGCACCCCTACTAATTAATACTTAGGAGTATCAATCATCGATTTATGCATGGAAATATTTAAATTATTATTTGAAAGTCAAATTCAATGCTACTTACATAATTTTCGATAATTCATGAGTAAAATTTGCGAATTTAAACAAATCATTAGTTTTCTATTTGAGAAAAAATTTCATGTTGAATACAGAATGTCCTAAGATTGTAAACAGCCTAAAACACAATGTCCAAATTCATAAAATTTAAACCACGAGGACTAAATGTGATTTCAAGTCGAAATATAGAGACATAAATATTTAATTTACCTTTTTTTAATTAATGAGAAATCTTTGAAAGTGTAAATAGTGCAGGGTTGGACGGGATGATTTAGTCAAATGATGAGGTAGAAGAAGCATGCATGCCTTAATTATTATGAATTTATGACCGATAATGGCATGGACTTGTGAAACCTATTCAACCAATGTATAAATTTAACATGATTTACTCTAACTACCATTTGGGTAGGAGTTCATGCACAAGGGCTCGATCTGGCTTTTTGGTTTTGGGCAGGACTTTCTTTGTAATTGCATACTCTTTTAATATGTGCATGCGTTTCAATTGGAACAACCGATAATAAAATAATAATATTAATAATTACCATTTGAGGAGTGGATTCATGCGCAAAGTGTTTTTTTTTTTGAGGGGGGTTGGGGTTGGGAATCAATGAGGGCATTATACTGGAAATTGGAATATGGAAGAGATAAAAGAACAAATTAAGTTGTTGGACTCTTGGTGTTGGATCTCTGAACATATATATATATATATATATATATATGCAAGTTAATCTTGGTAAGCTACAACGTTTTATACATGCACAACATGCTCAATCCGCCTAAACGCCCATATTCCCGAGAAGACCTAAGAAAATTGCATAAGTTTCATCGATTGATTGAAAATGCCGCCACTTGATGATCATGGATAATTTGCTTCGAATATGAAATGAAAATAATATATATCATAGGGAGTAGGGACATAGACTTGTACGTACAAATTCGATCAATTCCTAGTACAACTAAGGGGGGTGTCTCCAACTCAGATTTTAAAGAAGTTTAATGAATTTTAAATCAATAGAATCTATCAAAATCTAAAGAAATTGAGTAGAATTCTCATGGAATTTGTTATGTGTAAAAAATGCATTCAAATCCATCTAAATCCATCCAAATCCATTAAAATCCTTCACTTAATGAAATCCATGACTTTTTGAAGATACCTGGATTTCATTGGAATCTATTAAAATCTGAGTTGGGAACACTTAAAGTTCATTGAAATTTATTAAAATCTAAGTTGGGGACACCCCCTAAATGACTTAGCAATCTCCGCTATTTAATTACACCATTAATCTTTAATTTCGATCTCTACCTACCACCCCACGTATTTTCAAGTTCACATTCAAAAAAGAAGAAAGAAAAACTTAATGAATTTCAAGTTCTTTTATGTGATTATAGTGTAGTGGCTGCAGATTCTTACTCTCTTGCATAGAAATTCTATTTTTATTCAACTATTTAATATTCATGACCATCTCTCTCTCTCTCTCTCTCTCTCTCTCTCTCTCTCTCTCTCTCTCTCTCTCGGAGACTAGGACGTACAGTTTGATTCAAACATATATAATTTCTAATTTCTAATTAGTTTGTATCGTTGTGTTAATTTCTAATTAGTTTTAAGACCCACATTAAGAAAATATTACTATTCTCACTCATGAGCTGGTTATTCTACAAATAGCAATGCATGGTATACTGGTATTATAGTATTGTTGGCTCATTTTCTACCTTCCTTCACTTCAATTTCGTCCATTCATGTCTTGTCCTTACCACCCATGCATGCATATATGAGTCTATATGACATGACACATCACCATCTTTGAAAGATTCGGACAATGCATGCGTTTGATTCCTTATATTGTATAACATGTAGTAATTAAGCTATGATGGTGGCATTCATGTCTTGGCCTTTGGAAAATTTATAATTTATGTATAATTAATCAATTATCCACAAGTGACCAACATGGGAAATTTCCATGAAGTTTGTTGGTCTCCTGCAAGAGGGTAACCACAATTGATGGGTACATTTAATTTGCTAGCTCTTATAGTCTGCACTTTATAATATACATATTCAATGCCCTCATGGAGTTCTATTAATTAAATTTACTGTTTCCCATTAAGGGATTAATTAACTCTTTAGTCATGCTCATGGATCCTTCTTAGAAATATTCAAAAAATTTAAATTTTTAAGGTTCTTTGAAAAGTCTAAGTCCCTAGAATTAAGCTAAGAAAAAACTCCCAAGAAACTAGCTTACCTAAGCATGTTGAGTATAAAGACTAAAATACAAATTAGCTAGTACACATATATATAGTTAAATAGTCCAATATGTATATCTTGTTATCATATTGATGAAGTTATTTCAAAGAAGGAAATTGACATCCTTATAGATGGTAAGTGAAATAGAATATGTTAATCCACTTATTAATCTAAAATTCACTATATGATTCACATAAATCAATGACTATTAATTATTTATATATCGGTGGACAATTGACGTTAACAAAATCGTGAAGAATGAATTTATCCTAATATAATTTTCACTACTTACTTACGTGCACATAAAAGGAGTTGCACTATTTTATGATAAACGAACATGTAGAAGTGGGTGAGTCTATGTTATCATATGCATTCCTTAGTGTCACACGTTCAAATGGCTAAATGCCTAAATATAATGATGGTCAACAGTCATCACAAAATCAAGGTGATATATATATAGGTCACGTAATTTGTTACAATTAAGACAAATTTACATTCGACAAATTCATTGATGCCCACATAGAATTAATCAAATTAATAAATACAAGATAAAGGGAAAACACCACTAGCTAGTACACTACCCATTGTGTATTGACCTGAATCTATTCCTGGTCTAGGTAGCAGAGTCTTTCAAGTGACAGGATTTTTATTTTTATTTTTGTAAAAAAGCGACAGATTTAAATAATATTCATTTGACCGCATGGTATTGACCAGAAAAAGAAACAAAAAAATATACAGAATCTACGGGAGGGTAGTGCAGCGTGCGTAGCTTCACAAATCCAAGCCGTCCATGGAGCACCCTCGAGAAGTAAACACATACATGCAATCCCAAAATGGGCCCCATGTATATACTATATAGCTTGCTAGGCACGCTAGCGATACAACCAGCTCTCATCAACCATATGTGTATTTTCTAACAAAAATAAAATAAAAAAATAACCATACGTGTAGTTTAATATTTGCCTCTTCGGAGTGACCATAACATCACACGCGTACCACATTGTAATTAAAGTTCATTGATTTTATGTATTAAATTTCAATGTTATTTTATTTTAAATATTAAAATATTTATGTCATTTCATTTTAGATATTAAATTTCAGTTTATGTACCAACTTAAAAAAATATAGTTCTATCGAGCTGTAACTGTTTAACAGTCACAACTTTTTATTGATTTATTGTTTTTTCAATGTTTGCAATGCTTAAACTTTAATGTTTAGTCTCTAGATTATAGGTTTCATCTACTAAGCCTAAATCAAAAGCACTAAACTTTTATAAACTTTGAATTTTTATGAATTTCAAATTTTGAATATGTGTATAGCAAACTGATTTATGACCTAATCCAAAATATATTGTTCTAGGTTAATTAATACCTAAACAAAAAAAATAATAGTGTCTTGATGCTTTGCTGAAAAATTATTGATATTTGATATTTAATATTTAATCATAATTTTCTATTATAATTAGGCAATTACAAAGGCATTATAAGTGTAATTTATTTTTTCAAATTAACGGATAATAATGCGCATAGTTAAACTATAAATTTGGACCATATATTATGGTGAACATAAAACTTAACATAATCAATTATTAAGATTCGCAGTCTAAAAACATCTATACTTTATGTTTTTATACTTTTTAACAAGGAATCACTTATGTTATAGAAATCTATAATAATTAATGAATTTTAAGTATAATACTCATTCATACATTTATCAAAATATTAAGGTTTTTTTTCAAATATTGCTTGAGTATATTTACGCTCCTAAAGTGGAAGTGAATTAGAATTTAAGGAAATAAGTGATACAGATATTCTTATTAATTAAATAAGATTTGCAGTCATTAGATTTGAGTTGGGCAAGTTAGTATTTTAACAATAATGATATTAATCTGATGTGGCAAATAAATAGTGATGTATGTAAAATAATTTTGTCATATCAGACTAGGGCACATAATTAAATCTTCTCTCTTATTAGAGCACAAAATCTTTTCCTTATTTACAAATCACAACATATAATATGTATAGCATAATTATATTTAGCCGATTTTAAAATATCATGAGTTCAAAGCGAACTATAAAAATAGAATCTTCAAATTCTCCAGAGACAAAATAAAAACAAAAATAGAATCTTCGAATCTTTATATACGTTTACGGCGAGTAACTAAGCTGCCACCTATTTATCAATTTAAATTATATATAAGTAATATATTACTTATTTATAAATTTTTGATTATGCATATACACGTATTTTAACCTAGAATGATGTTTGCTGTGGTAAAACAAAAAATTATTTTAACCCAAAGTGAGTGCCACATACGTCTAGCGTATCCACAAATGGTCAGGAGCTTTGGAACCTGGGTAGGAGCTGTCAGCCTCATGACTCATGACTCCTGTACATCGCATGCTACCGCCACGTGTCTGTAAAACAGCGGTGAACCATACTCGCTCTTTTACACAGGCCATGAGTGCATGGCCCTCATGTGCACCTAAGCCCCCTCACCCAACAACGTCACGCCAAACGCCGCTACGTGTCGGACAACGGAATCTGAATTTACGGTTGCCATCGACACCTCCAGGGAAAATGTCTGCTTTACGCGCTCTTTCATGTCAACTAGACAACTACTCATCAGGCGCTAACCACAAAACTGAAATTACGTGAAGATTTGTATACGCAAGTGTTGATTTCTTTCTAATTTTAATCTTGAAATTTCTTATGGCTTTTTTATTATTTCTAAATTGATTTCTTTAGGATATTATTTTTAAATTGATGAGAAAGAGTAGTTTGAATTAAGGAAAAAAGAGGTTTATTGATAAAAAAGAGGTTTAAGAAATTACCAAGTCATTCCATTTTTTAATTTATTGTTTATGAGGTAAGTAATTTTGTGTTTTCAATAGCACAAGCTCCAGGTCAAAAATTTGGCAGCCAAAAATGGGATGCAAGAGTTTGACGTGTGAGACGTCGAGCACACGAATATTTGAACACACACAAAAATACTTTAAAATGTTATAAAGTATTTGAATAGTAAAATGAATGTACCATAGGTCCATAACAATAAACTCATACTTCTACAAGGATTGGCAGTTTGCATAATACCCTATCAAAAAAAGACAAAAATTACTCATTTATTTTTGCATAATACTAGTTAAATAGAATTGTTGTGTCAAGATTACGTGATTACAATAACTCAACTTATTTATCAATTATGTTAATATTATCAATTAATTGTCAACTCTGCTAACCTCATACTTGAACATGTCAACCCTACTAAAGACATAACCTTGTTATACCAAATAGCGGTACACATAGGGACAAAGCCATCCTTGTAGGATGAGCTAGACCTTGAGGTTGAGAAGGATGTGGACTATGGGTGGTGATGGAATAGGCTGAAAGAATGTGAGGAATTTGCTTTCACTTACTTAATAAGTGGACTCAAAAAATTCTAAAAATATCAATTTAAATACAAATGACTCCAAAAATACGTCATTTTTCCCCCGGAATATATTTGCATGGATTTCTTTCTAACAAATTTGATTCCCAACTGACACTTTTTACTTGAAGTGTTTATATAATTTTTTTCTTTGGCACTTATTTATTTATATAAATATAATTATTGAAATCATCTTAACCAATCACATAGTGTACCATCCTCTAATAAAGATGTAGCTCATATGACTATTACCCACCTCAGCCCCACCTCAGCCCCCCTCCCAACAAAACAAAGAGTGAATGAAAATAATAGAACATGAGTATATAGGAGAGCGACAGCTTTATTTACTTTACATTCTATATATATTTAAACATTTTTGTTTTATTTTTTTATCTTAATATTAGATGATTAATGTTTACGTACATACCCAAACGCTATTGCATAAACACCCCAAGTTTTAACTTATACTTCTATTAGAAAAAAAAAAATTAATAGTGGAAGATCCAAATGCAATTGGATTCGGGTTCTTGTACGAACAACCCACTTGGTTGCTCCCTATTCTTCCCGAGCCGACAGTACAAAGTACAAACCATATGGCGCGTGAAACTCACACGCCCAATTCTGTTGTCTAGTGGCGGCGCACTCATAAAACTAAAAATAAATACCACCAATAAATTCATAGCACAAAAAGAAAAAATATTTCTTCAGTTGTACACTTGTACGCGCCTACACTCACTCACTCAGTATAACGGTTTATTTCAATTTAATTTAATTGACTATTTTGGCGTTCTGTTCCAATATACAAGCTACCGAAAATATTATGCCCCGTGGCTTCCCTATATATAGTGCGAGTGATGAGCTAGTTTTTGGTTCAAAATCAAAACTCACCTCCCTTTCTAAAATTTGTGCTTTCTCTGATCAGTCTCTGGTTTTACTCCACCATGAAAACCGACATTGAAAGCCTCTGGGTGTTTGCCCTGTTTTCCAAATGCAGAGCTTTCTCCCAAGAAAGCATTGCATGGCCGATTCTGCTCGTGGCTCTGGCTTGGCTCGCCATCACCCTCATTTACTGGGCTCATCCTGGCGGTCCAGCCTGGGGACGATCATATTCAATCACAACCGTTAAAAATAAGTACTACTCCATTGGTACTACTATAATTCCTGGTCCCAGAGGTCTGCCTTTGATAGGCAGCATGGGCCTCATGGCCTCTCTGGCCCACCGAAAAATCGCCGCCATGGCCGAGGCTTGCTGCGCCAAGCGTCTCATGGCCTTCAGCCTCGGCCAGACTCGGGTCATCGTCACGTGTAACCCTGACGTGGCTCGAGAAATCCTCAACAGCTCGGTCTTCGCGGACCGGCCTGTTAAGGAATCGGCCTACAGCCTGATGTTCAACCGAGCCATCGGGTTCGCCCCGTACGGAGTGTACTGGCGGACCCTCCGGAGAATCTCGGCCGCACATCTCTTCTGCCCTAAACAAATCAAGGCCTCCGAGGCTCAACGCCGCGAGATTGCTTCCGAAATGGTGGCAATGTTCGGGACCCACAAAAACGACGGGTTTTGCGTTCGTAAAGTGCTTAAAACGGCGTCCCTTAACAACATGATGTGCTCTGTTTTCGGACGCAAATACGAGCTTGAATCGGAGAGTAATGAGGTTGAGGAGCTTAGAGCGTTGGTCGATGAAGGCTACGACCTATTGGGTATGCTCAATTGGTCTGACCACCTTCCTTGGCTCGCCGATTTTGATGCTCAGAAAATCCGGTTCAGATGCTCCAAACTCGTCCCCAAAGTGAACCGGCTCGTTAGCCGAATCATTTCGGAACACCGGGTTCAAAAAACCGGCGAAAAATCAACGGATTTCGTTGACGTTTTGCTCTCGCTCCCAGGACCCGATAAGTTATCAGACTCCGATATGATCGCCGTGCTTTGGGTAAGCAGAGCATTCATTCTTGATTTTAATCAGGTTTTAGAATCGAATTCTTAGTTTAAAGTCAATATTTTGTTACTAATGAAACGGGGTCGTTTGTGCAGGAAATGATATTTAGAGGGACGGACACGGTCGCGGTTCTGATCGAGTGGATCCTAGCGAGGTTGGTGCTTCATCCTGATGTTCAGTCGACGGTCCATGACGAACTAGACAAAGTAGTTGGGAGGTCCCGAACCGTCGATGAGTCTGATATCTCCGAGATGGTGTATCTGACGGCTGTGGTGAAGGAGGTGCTGAGGCTACACCCACCGGGCCCACTGCTATCATGGGCCCGGCTGGCCATCACTGATACGACGATTGATGGGCATCATGTGCCAGAGGGGACCACCGCAATGGTCAATATGTGGTCCATATCGCGGGACTCAGAGGTTTGGGTGGACCCACTGGAATTTGTGCCCCAGAGATTTGTGGCCCAAAAGGGTGAGTTGGAGTTTTCGGTTCTCGGGTCGGATCTCAGGCTCGCACCGTTCGGGTCCGGTAGGCGGACCTGCCCCGGAAAGGCCCTGGGGTTGACAACTGTCACGTTTTGGGTTGCCACGCTCTTGCATGAGTTTGAATGGCTACCGTTGGATCAGAATACCGTGGACTTGGCTGAGGTACTAAGGCTGTCCTGTGAGATGGCTAAGCCTCTGGCTGTTAAAGTGCGCCCCAGGCGCAGCCTAACTCACTGATGTTTGTTTAAAAGAAGTAGGAGAAAAAAAAAAGGGGAAAAGAAAAGAAAAGAAAAAAAGAAAGAGAGTGAAGGAAGTTTGTTTAGGGGTTAGTGGGTTCACAAAGCATATACCCTTTACTTGTTGGTCATGTTAATTGTCTTGGTCTGTCACTGTCTTTGGATGTGAAGATGGTTTGACAGTACCAGTATCGAAGTGTCTTAATTATTAATGTAAGTAATGGTAAAAGGTAATACAAGAAGCTTTTATTTCATGCACATTATAGTTTTCAATAAAGATGTTATAGAATTTCTCTTAATCAAATCTCTCATGTAAAAATGAATGGTACATGAGTCCTATAAGTACATTTCATTTGTCTAAGGCGTCGTTTGAGGTTGCTGTTCAGGGAGATAAAGCGTTTTTTTTTTTTTTTTTTTTAAGAAATTGATGATTTTTATGTTTGATAAACATACAGAAAACGACTTTGAATAGAAGCGAAGGGTCTCTCACAGCGAATTGGAGAAGCGGGCAAGAGATAGCTTTTCAAATCTGCTGTCAGGAAACGCATGCGGAGAATTTAATGAAACTTTCTGAATACCAACAATACCCTTAAATAATTTTCATATTGACACTCTTTTGTCCTTACTAGAACATTCTTTCATCCAGTCATCTTTCTTTTGTACATGTTTCCCTAACCCACCATCACTCGACACCCATCCAGCAATTCACTCTTCCAGCCGTCCATCTTCTCCGTTGAACATGAAAACAAAGAGGTGCATCCTTAAGCTATAGCATGGTGGTCAGAATTAAGAATAGGCTTAAGTTCTCCGATTTCAGTTTAAAGGTCCAAAATGAGATTTTTTGGTTTGTAAAATTGGGTTCTGATTGCAAGTAAGAGATCCACAAAAGATGGATACTCCTCTGAAATTGGTTTATGATTTGCATTTGCAGTTTTATGTATAGTGGCTGGAGTTGTTCAATACTCATTAGAGGATCCAATACTTCTTAAAATCTAGCAAATTTATTTTGGGTCCTTAAATTCTAGCAATTTTTAATTATCTACACTAAGGTGGATCTAACTGATATGTCTATGCCGGGGTGGATGTTTCAAGGAGTTTGGGGAGTTTTTGGGGTTTGGTGGTGGCCATTGGTGTGGCTGAGAGGGTGAAGGAATAAGAAAATTAAAGATTAGACTGTGCATTTGCAGTATGAGAAATGAACCCAATAGCAGGCTTAGCACTCAGCAGTCGAGGTTGAATTTAATTATATCCAGATAGCTTTGGTGGTGCATAATTGCATATATGATCCATGGGTGTATGTAAAATTGAATTTCTTTTGGTTGTGCTAATATTATTTGCATACACTTCGGCTTTAATGATATAATTGGGATGGGTGGTTGTTTGAGAAATATAATAAGAGAGCTGTTATTTGTACAACTTTTTTTTTTTTTTTTGCATACCCCTATAATTTAATTTGTGAATTTACCTAATTAACACAAAAGAAAAATACATTAAAAGACAACTCTTACACACCTATCAACTTAGAAAAAAAAAAAAAAAAAACACACACACACACACACACCACCTCTACTCGACCCATAGCTTCCTGCCTCCCTTTCCCTCACCGGACCACCTTCATCCCTCCCCCTGTTTCACCGGACCCACCCAGTCCCTCCCCCTCCATCTCTCTCCTCCCCGCATGCAGCACGACCCTTATCCCTCTCTCTCTCTCTCTCTCCTCCCCGCAGGCAGCACTACCCTCATCCCTCTCTCTCATCCCCGTATACAGCACCACGTCCCTCCCTCCCCCTGTTTCGACCGACCGACCCACCCAGCCCCTCACCCAACCACCTCCTTCCCTCCCGCACCACCCTCCTCTCTCTTTTTCTCCTCCCCCGCAACACCACATCCCCATCACAGGCCATTCGGCACTGGTCCACCGAAACGATTAATTTCGTTCGACAGACAGCCACTGAACAACTAGGAAACGTTCGGCGGATGACTGTCGAACCGAGACGAACCGTTTCAGCCGACCAGTGTCGAAGGCCTATGACGGGGAGGTGGTGCTGCGGGGGAGGAGAGAGAGAGAGAGAGATGAGGGTGGTGCGGGAGGGAAAGAGGTGGTCGAGTGAAGGGCTGGGTGGGTAGGTCGGTTGAAACAGGGGGAGAGAGGAAGATGGTGCTGCATGCGGGGAGGAGAGAGAAGGATGAGGGTGGTGCTGCATGCCGGGGAGGAGAGAGAGGGAGGAGGGTGGTGCTGCATGCCGGGGAGGAGAGAGAGGGAGGATAGTGGTGTTGCATGCCGGGGAAGAGAGAGAGAGAGGTGGTTCGGTGATGAGGGATGAGGTGTTTTTATTTTTTTGGTTTGGGGTTATCCGGTGAGGAAGGAGGAGGGAGCTGGGTGGGTTGGTGAAGGGGTGTGTGTGTGTGTTTTTTTTTTCTTTTTTTCTTTATGAGTTGATGGGGTGTGTTGGATGATGAGTTTTGGTGAGAAATTTTGTGAAAATGGATAAAATGGGGATATTATGGTAATTGGGAGGGGTGTATGTATGAGAAAATTTAATTATGGGAGGGGTGTGAGGGTGTGAAATGAGAAAAAGTGGGAAAATGGTGTGCAAAAAGAAAAAAAAATAGTGTACAAATAACAGCACTCTATAATAATCACAAGACCACAAGCCCAAATATATATTTTTATATATTTATAGAATGGTTGATTTTTATTTTCCAAGTGATTTTTATATTTATTTTCTAAAATAAAAGTATAAGTCATACAAACTAAAGTATTTGTTATCATACAAATGATTTTAAAATACAGTTTCAGCATTAATTATGTACATTTTAGTCATTATGTACAATTAAAACAGTTTATATTAAAACTTTCCAAAAAGTAAGACTGTTTTTTATATTGCATTTTTTAAAACACAATTTATCAAACGCTCAACTAATTTAATTCACAGCTGATTATTCACGCAGCACAGCAAAAACTGTTTTTTTTTTTTTTAAGCTACAGCAATACCAAACTGGCCATAAATATTGGTGGAATAGCTCCGTTGAGGGTGCACAATGTGGTAGGGCCATTGGTGTTCAAGTCTAAAAGGCATAACCAAATCAAACACCTCTTTATTAGTAAAGTTGTTTACTTGTCACATAAGTTGTCTCTTGACTTATTTCCTTCCGCAAGTAGAAGAAATTGTGAAAATTTATAATTTTAGTGATAAAACATTTATGTCCACATTCATGATGGGCAGTTTGTGACATTAATTCTTATTTTTACCATTCAAGAGGAAATAAGATTGTTTGAACTCTACTTTTATATTTCTAAGCAACTTAAAGAGTATGCAATATGAACTCGATCAAATGTATAAAATAAACGCTAGTGAATAGATTCCATGAATCTTCATACTATTTCCGTAAACACTACTTAAAACTACTAAATTTGGTTTAATATGAAGAAATTTAAGCAATGTAGAACATGATATATATATATATATATAATACATTTATAAAAATTGGTCATGAAGATCAGATCATTGCTACCCGGCCATATAAAGACTTCCTTAGTCCTTCTCATGAATGAGTCAGTAGATCGACTCAATACAATATATAATTAAATGATAATGACCTTTTTTTTTCCCTATATATATCATATATGTGAGATCGAGGTGGGCACAATGGGGCTGCTCAACTGCTGGGGGTGTATATGCATGAATTTATGTGTGCGTTGAAACCTTGATGTAGGCTTTTGTCCCCCAGGACCACACCAGCTTTAAGCGATTGTGACGCTTACTTGGCGACATTTACACAATTGATGGGCAATATAACAAAAAAATTTACAGATTATTTATTCTTTCTCTTCCTTCCACATGCATATATGTGACAAGTCATGGCATTTGGCATATATGGTTCAGAAAAATATTGGAATTCTTCCAGAGTCTTAATTAGAGATATATCGTATAGGCCTAGCTTCTTTCATTTCTACCACAAGCAGCAAGCTTTGCCTGTTATGAGCAGACACTGTCTCTCCCTCTGTGTACCTGAAAATGCATTTCAAATATGAAAATGATCGAGTGAATGAATTGCTTTCAGAAAAACACATACACACCCTCTACACAATTACTTACTACGTACAGACCAAACAAAGAGACAATTACTTGCTAGACTTAGGCACAGCTAGCTGGTCGAAACAAGCATATATATATATGCATATTAATTCATGGTTCTTGATCGAATCAGATGTGGACTGGACCCAGCTGTAGTGCTGGTGGCTTGGTTCACATTTATCCTCCCACAACACTCCAAACCCCATTCAGTCTCATGTTCCAACTTTTTTGGAAAACAACTTGAACATTCAACTGGACCAAGGACCATCCTGTGTCCTACATAATCAAGGAAATGTGAGTTATCCTTTTATTTTTCCTTTGGGCTTGTAAATATTCCATAAATGCATGGAGTTTCTCAGCCAAACAACGTTTGTTCGATCGTACCTAATGATGAATTTTTAAACTTTGTCATTATGAGAACGTGGTGTAGAAGTTCCCAAACACGCTATTCAATTCAATGTCATCACCTTGTCTTCTCTTTGACACATTTTATCAATCATCTAACTATTCTTTAGAAAAAAAAAAAAAATACTCTCAAGAAACGTTAGGGTCAAAGTTGCATCTTTACTCGAGATTAATGAAAAATGGAAGTTGATCAGCACTGTTCCTTTGCCACTGCCTATGAACTTTGAACAAATTAATTACAGTCATTGGATTCAATCTACTATCATGTAATGTTAGCTGTTGATTGAATTGAATTCAACGACTGTACTTTGTTCAATGCGTTAAAAGACACGAATCAAATGTGGCTTAATTAGTTGAGGCCTAGGTGAGTATTATCGTTCCATGTATTTTCATGCTTGACCTAGTCCTTTCAATTTGGCGTAATTTGAGCAACATGGTTAGGCTGATTATCTTAACTAATTAATTAACGTCCTTTGTAATTTGCATATAATTAATTAATAGTGTAATGACCTCGAGCTTACTACCCTAATCTTGTAGTTCACGGGAGACAAATAAAAATCCCTGCCAAGTGTGAAATAGACAAGTATAGTGTTCACGTCAACTGTATGTGTCAAAGTAGACCCGATTCATCAAAATTATTTATGACAATGTGGCTAAATTAATAAATTATTTATTCACATAGATCGAGCATCGGCTGGTGCTAAGCCATAGGTTAAACATGCGTCGCTAATAGACCGCTAATTAATGTTTGATAACTTGATATTCAAATGGAGAACTGGTCGTTTTCACATCTACTGTTATGCTTAAATTGCATTGTAATTAAGGAGGTTTTTTGTTTTTTAAAAAAGAAACAGTTATTTTAGTATAGGCTGACTAATTGTTTTTCTGCTTCAAATTCCAGAGTTGCCACAGTGTTGTTGCTTGTGTGTTGTACAATGAATTTTTTTAAAAAAAACGGGTTGTATTTGAAGTCAACACCCACATAATCACTAACACTTTATACACATCTTCTATGAAGAACAAATATCAAATAGGTTTCATGTATTCGAGAAAGTTTGGTGTGTACTGATTATATATATTTTTTATCTCACAAGTCACAACATACATGTGAATTGTGACGGAGTCAAAAAAAATTTCATTATGAAGGCATAATAATAAAGCTTTCAAAGAAATATTTATTTGAGGCATTTCATTGCCATTTTTTCAAATAAACACTCAAGAAATATTGAGATCAAGTTTCATCTTCGTGCATCTATAACAATAAGGCTAATTTTGAGATTATGGGGATTTGAGACGAATCATTAAAAATAGAGTCATCTAGTCTTTATGTTAATATCTTTATTTTTTCAATAAATTATACAAGATCTATACAATTTGAGAGCTCTAAACATTGGAGACCCAAAGTAGTTGCCCCGTTTACATACCCTCAAAACCACAGCATAACAATAAACAATCAGATCATTGTATGCATTATTGTGAAAACGGTTAGATATAACCTAAGCATACAATTAATGATGTTTAAATTGTATCTTTGATTATGAAATATAGTTACTTGAGTAACAGTTAGTCTTGTCTATTTTTATTATAATTAATCTAAATTTTTATAATCTAATTAATCTAATTAATCCCAGGAAAATGTCGAGAGCTAAAGAAAATTGAACATGAATCCTTACGTGTGCGATGCTGATAAGTTGTTGTGGACCTGTGGTTCATTTGGCTCATGCAATTACGACAGTTGATGGTAAGCATATGGAGCCAACGACAACGATTTTCTCTTGATAAATTGATAAGGACACCCCTACCACTACATTAAGCTTAATTATAATGCAATTTAATCACGAACAAGTCTAATTAATTGCTGTGCTATCATAGCCGCAAGAATCTTCATTGATGTCATGCTCTGTATTCCCTGACAGAGATATTGACTGGAAAAGAAAGATAAACACAAGAAACAAAATTAGCTTGGATGCCTTGTAAGTTTGGATTAAAATTGTATGTCATGACTCATGGGTTTTCTGTACTGCTTATCCATGTTTTTAATCCAGTCACTATTTTGTTTGACTAATTGTCACTAGAATTGGCAGTACTGCAATAGCCAATAGCTAGCAATTGTTGTACACTGATTTGATATTATGGTTGAGTTATGATCTTTCTTTTGTGATGGCGGTCAATGCTAGCTGATAAGCATGTCTTAGGAGGTTCAATCATGCTTTAGATTGCTCTTTGTCCCTTCTATAAGAATTATTATTATCTTTCCAGTTAAGCAAGCACTAAATAAGTTCACACACACACAAATGTACCAGGCATTGTTAAAGTTTAAGGCAGGTTCTGTTAAACTTGTCTTACCAAAACTTTATCATGGATAAGAGGTAAAGTCAAAGGCAGGAGCAGGTCCTATATATGCCACGAAATCTAGTCCAACTCTGGTCAGACAGATGGTTAGGGATAAGCTTGAGTTGTACATGATGATTATTGCTTTTCCTGGTTAAAAGTCACAATCTTGGGTTGTTTTAGCTTACAGGGGCCTAGGGCCTGTATTTTACAACAATTCTAAAACCTTCAAGCCCAACTTCCATTTATTCAACAACAACAAAAATTCAGTTTTAAAGCATCCTAATAACTAATCTTCCGAAAAATTCTTACAATGGGTGTATAAGTGTATTCAGCATCCATCTCATAATAATTAATCATGTGATCAACGAGTGAAGAAGTAGCCATAAGAGGGATGACGTATACACCTGTTGTATATAATAATCTATCCTTCCCTTGGGTTGACAGAAGCAAATAACAATTCCAAGATCCAAAGACCCTTTTCTTTTTGGAAAATCCCAAGTCCCAAGACTTGGGCATTGAAATTGTTGGACACAGAATTTGCCTTTATGAATGAGTTGTTTTTTTATTGCAGTCATAACTCAAATATTCAGTGGTTAGCTTATGGTTTTCCAATTTGGTTGCCAAGACCAAAAATGGACTGCTAAAAGCCTAAGAGAGATATCAAATTGGAATTACTGGGGTCATTAAACATTTTTTTCAATGCTTAGTTGCTTACTCTGCTTTGGAGGACAAAATTACATCAGTTGTTACTTGTTTCTCAACTTTCTGCAAGTATATGTCATCTACATTGCCACTAAAAGAAGCCAAGATCTATTTGTTTAATCATGGTATAGATTTAGCTACATATTGCATATGAAATTATGAAGAGCCAAATTCTTTTAATAAAATCACTGCAATAGGATGAGACAATGCATTGCCAAGTCAACAAATTCCAAGTACAAGCAAATACAAATTTATGAAAGGTAGTACAACATATTCAAAAATCTAAAGCACCAACTGAAATTATTACCACTTGAGTGATATACTGTCTGAGTTTCAATGTTATAAGTTCCATATGGATGGATAATTGAACTACTTCTTTTTACCGTAGTATTGCAGACCAAATGCAACCCCCAAGATCAACAAGGGCAGCAGAAACTGTAAAAGCTTTACCACAAATCCAGAAGATTGATCGGTTGGAGGAGGTGTTTGTGCGGGAAGCTTGTAACTTGGCTGCTCTGGTATAGTCGATGTGTCAACCTTGCCTACATAGTATTTCTTTATCATCTCCTTCGCATCATCACTGTGGCCAACATCATTAAAATCATCTGTTGCATCTTTATCTGCAGGACGTTCAAACAAAGCTCTAATCAGCACATGTAAAGTTCTTGGATCCTAGAACTAGTAAAAACCAAGTGATGAAGACAATAGATAGATTACTAAGTAGAACTGCACAATCTTACCGGCTGCCAATAGCAAGACTTCATCGCCCCCAGGGTGTTCCTCCAAAAAAGGGGTGACATCATAAACCTGTGGTAAGTGGTTCGAGATATACTAGTTAGATTAAAGTGCAAAATGAATCATCTAAGTTACCAGATAGAAGACTTCACTATAATATATGTTGAATTTGTGAATGATCAACATATCAACAAAGTGAAGGACCTAATAGGTAGGGAAAAGAAAATTAAAAGGCTTATTTACATCAGTAGATTCACTGCTGGGAACCAGTGTCACTTTTATTTGAAAAGAAACAGGGTACACACCAAGACACATGTCTAAAGAAATGGGGTTACATGATGGAATTAGTCCTTATCTTTTTATAATCCCTTTCTTGTTGTAAATCAAGTTTAAGAATAAGAATACAGATACTCAACAGCTTAGGCCCAATTAATTTATTCCTGACCAATGACCTAAAAATCTCTTCTAGAAACTGTTTAGATCAAGCATCTCATCTGAAAGGTTAGACCAAATGAGGTAAGACAGAAGCATAGGGCTGCTGTCCAGCTATAGTAATAGGGCAAAAACCACAGTGGAAAGGAAAATCCAGCAATAACAGTAGAAAAGAGAGAGAATAATGCTATAGAATCAAAGTTGGAACGTAGATAGATGAGTTCTAGGGTTTAGGAACCCAAAAGAAGCTCTCACATCAGAAATCTCTGAATAATATTATGGCAAAAACTGTCTATTACAACCTAAGCCTTAAGCTTATATAGGGAAAACATAAACCTAAGATAACTAGGAAAAGCATAAACCTAAACTAACTAGGAAAACATAAAGTAAAATTACCTTAAAAGACCTAATGAAATAAAGAAACTAGACTCTAAATCCAGCTAGGAAATAAAAATTAAAAAGCTATTCAAAAATAATAATAAGTCTTGGAACCCTAGGAGATGCTCCTGCATCACCAAACTAGGCCAGGTAATCTGCAGCATGGTTTGCTTTTCTCAGAATACATTTGTCATGGCATCTATAATATCTTTTTTCATTGTTCTGCACTCCTGAAATTTGTATATATGTAGTGTAAAAATTGTCTCATACACCACCAGAGATCACAATTGTATTAGTGCGTCGAGAATTCATCCAAGTAAAAAATAACTTTCATAAGCGAATGTCTCAAGTCCAACTACTTTCCATGGCACATTTAGCACCATGCTAAGGTAAACTACCTATTTATTTCACTGGGGTGCCACAAATATAACCAAAAACAACAAAATCACTCATTTCTTATATGTGCCGTTTACAGTTCCCTTTGAGTCAGATATATTTCTTTCACTCAGGTAGAATTATACAATCACTTTAATATCTAGTCTTCACTACCATATGATCAGTCCAATATCAATGAACAATCTGAGCATTTTTCAATATGTTTGGTGTTCATAAATGAAAGAAATTAATTCATAACATATTTATTTATGTCCAGCATTTGATATGTCTGTCACATACACCATTTTTCCTCCTTGATACAAAATTGGTTCTGTACATAAAAGACACAAAGGGTGCAACTCAGTTCACACAACAATACCATTTAACTACCTAGGATTAAACCAATCAAACATAGCATCATGTTGCAGGTGTTTAGCAGCAGCTATCCTTTGCAATGTTTTAGCCAAGTGTCTACTCTTTTTCCTTCTTTTTGTTTGAATTCTCCTTTAACTTAGATCCTATAAACTCCTTCATTCAATACTTGAGATACACAAAAGTAACTCTCTCAGTACACATAACAAGATGGGTGTCAGCAAAAGGCTGTCTTTAAGCAGCATATAAATCACAAATCAACCCAGAATCTGAAACAATTCAGATATATGCACTGATATTACAAGCATGAAAAATAAAGAGAGTAAACAAAGAGGAACAGAACAAAGAAAAAGACCACAAATCTGACCTTTCCAGAGATTATAATCCAGCAATCTCTCTTGTGGTTGTGCTTTGCAACCTCATCGAAGTGATACACTTTAGAATCTGAAGCCATTTCTGCAGCTGCCTCTGTTCATCACAAAGTCAAACCCCACCAACACCAAACCAAAAAAGAAGAAAACCCAACAAAAACCAAACAAAACAAATAAAAAAAGCAGAAATTTTGAAGTTAGATTTGAATCTTTGATGCATAGACAAAGTAAAAGAGCATGAGGAGATCAACTAAATGATGGAGAAGTCATGTTTCTTACAAGGGACAGAAGAAGATGATGGGCCTTGAAACACAGCTCCTCCTTGTGGTTAGCTCAATAAACTGACCCTGTGATTGTCTGACTCGGACTTGTTGTGTACTATATATATATATTTAATATTTTAGCTGAACCCAGATCCAAAAGTAGTACTATATTGAACCACCCACTAAGATGGCAAGATCTTTAATTTGTTATAATTTTCCATTCTCTGAGTCAAACTTTAACACCCGTGTCCAGTTTAGGTCCAAGTTGGTTTCTGTATTTTAAAATTCTTTTTCTTTTTCCTAATTTTTTCCTATCATCAATAAAACTACAGAAAAGGACATGGACCACATGGTCCACATGGTACATGCTTCCCACACTCCCACTCATACATGATCACCAACTGATTTTTCGACCAAAATGAAAAACAACTGAGTTCAGTACAAAGAGCTGAGCGTGTCAGACCCCACTTCGAGCCAAACTTGCGTGATTCTTCTTTTTGGACTGAAGTTTCCTTGTGTAATTCTCTTTTTTGGACTGAAATTTCCATGTATAATTCAACATTTTATTTTCCTAAAATTATTTTCTCATTAATTTTTCTACTCAAAGATTTTGTTAGTAGGACTTGAACTTAAAACCTCTTCCAATAAAGTGAAAGTTTGTTGACTTAACTAGGGGTTCATGACCTCTCCAAAAAAAACTAAGGTTTTGCAGCTTCATTCTATGAGTTTGCTAGTCATGATGTAGTCCAGATCAGGGACAACGAAAATATACTTATGAGGTTCAATTTACTATAGAAGTTTTCACTTAAATGACTTAATATGAGGAATAACATAGTTAAATGTTGAATTTACTTCAATAAATTATTGAGCAATATCAAATAAACAACAACCTCCCTTTTTCTCAAAAAAAAAAAAAAAACAACAACAACCTCCCTAGTCCCTAACTCCTAAGTGACTTAAAATAAGGGGCAACATAATTAAATGTTGAATTTACTGCAATAATCTATTGAGCAATATCAAATAAACAACAACCTCCCTAAATAATGTAGTGGTTTACTTGATTGGACCAATCAAACTTATTGGTTATGGCTTGGGCTTTGAAATGGTTAGCCAACAGTTCACTATTTTCTTGCAATGGCATCAACTTTTGAACCAAGCTTGTTGAATCGGCCTATAATGGTCCTTTTTCTTTTTCTTTTTTTTTTTGGTCACAAAATCTAATATATATATATATATATATTTGTTGATTTGGGGGGAAAAATTCAGACTAGTTCAACAATATGGTGGCTGATATTGGGCTTTTCCACAATTTTCTTAGGGCTGTGGGCTATCAATGGGCCAAAACCGGTTTGCCCTCGCCCCAGTTGCCAGATTTTGATGGTGAGTGAAAATGTTGGTTTTCACAAAACAAGTTAAATGGTAATCCTTTCAAACTGTAAGGCTAGTTCCTTTGTTATAAGAATCTGTGAACCCTAAAGGTGTTTGATCTGCAACCAAACCGAACCAATGTTTATCCAGCATTAATTCATTTCATGCCAAGGAAACCAAAAAACAGATATGATTGATGAGACAAGGAAACCCAAAAAGACAATACGACTTATCTACATCAAAAACATAAGGGAGAATTAAAACATGGTAGGATTATTAACAAAGCCATGATTAGAGGCCAAATTAGTGTGATGAAAGAAATTAATTAAGCCAAAGTTGGAGGCCAAAACTTGAGTGTAAATTTGCTCACCGCCTCTAACTCACAACTTTATCTATAGGGTGACATGTGTCCTTTAAATTAACTCTAGTTAACAATTTTAAATTAATAAATTTTGATATAATAATGAGGTGAGAGAAAATCATTTTTTTCCAAAACTTATTTGCCTTTTTCAATTCTCACGCTCTCTCTCCCCTTTATTTTATTTTCGTGATTTTGCTTCTTGTTTTTTTGTTCTTCTCTTTTATTTTTGTATGCACTTTTTTCTTTACACTGCACTCTTCGTCACATTACCTTATTACACCATTTTTTTATTTATTCACCCTGCACTATCTTTCATCACATATTTGAAAGAAATTTCCATAACTGTTTATACTCATTATTCCAATTGAAGACCTCTTTTGAGCATGTAATAATTGAAGACCTCATTTTTAATCTAAAACAATTGAAGACCTCATTTTTATACTTGTTATTCCAGAATTTATTTTAAGATAATTGTTCATTCAAAATTATAACACAATAAATTATTTTAGTATGTTTTAAATTCTTAATTTTGAATGAAAAAACTACATGAGGTCTCCATAGGCTTCTTACATGAAGCCCAATATATCATAATTTTACAAAACACATAATACTGCCGACCCAAAAACATTGTTGCAATGCAACACAACTATGCTAAAGTTAACATATCGGAAATTATGTGTAAAAGACATTTCCAACTCTTCTCTTTAAACACTACATCAAATTGAGCCTGAAAAATTTAACTGACGAGATGATTCTTGAGTTGTTGGTTGAGTGCTTGTACTTGCCTATCAAATTTATAATTACATATTTATTGATCAGTTAATCAAATTAATTAATTTTGGCCAAAAAAAAAATCAAATTAATTAATATTTGAAATAAACTAGTAGGGAACAAGGTAGACGACCAAATTTATTTTTCCTGAAGAAGATGAAAGTTGAAAAGACATAGGGTGTCAAACAAGAAATTAAAAAAAAAAGATTTACTAAAAAAAATAGGAAAATAAAATAAAGGAAAGAGAGAGCGTGAGAATTGAAAAAGATAAGTAAGTTTTGGAAGAAAAATTTTTTTTCTCACCTCATTATTATATTAGAATTTATTAATTTAAAATTGTTAACTAAAGTCAAGGAGTGAAATTTCGAAAATTTCGGCGAAATTTTCGTTTTTTTGGGATCTCAAAATTTTATCACATAACCACGAAATTTCGGTAATATTTCGGCGAAATTTTTGAAATTTCGCCGAAATTTCGATCCCCCTTCAAGTGCATTTATGTCAAATTTCGTCGAAATTTTAGCGAAATTTGACGAAATTTCGCTGTGAAATGACAACCACAGCAGCAATTAGAAACAACCCAGCTCTGTATCTCCAACCCATGATAAGCCCAGAAAGACCCAGATAAAGAAAGTGCAGGAATTTCAAAGATCTACTTGGGTCCTCAGATCTTTGAAATTGCCTCTGATATTTTTCCCTGCAGGGTCACCGACCTGTGAGCATGAGATCTTGACAGGGTGTTCCGAATTCCAATATCTGGCATATATTTATGTGTGAGAGAGAGAGAGAGAGGGTCCGGTTGGGGCGGGGCGGGGCGGCTTTGTGTGAAACAGATGGAATGGGGTTTTGCTTCTTCCAAAAAATGAAAGAGATCAGAAATATTGGAAAGAAAAAGAAAGAGAGGGAAGAGTCTGCAAGAAAATGAGAGACCCGAGAGCAGAGCACTTTTGCGTAGTGGATTAATGGAACAAGGAGTACATTCTTTGACTTATATGGATTAATGGAACGTGGGTGTCATATGGATTAATGGAACGTGGGTGTCATCCAAAAAGGAGCCTTGGGTCAGGGCTTCTTTCATTTGATTCCCTTGTATTTTCTTTTTTTTTTAGAAGCAATTCCCTTGTAATTCTACTAATTCATCCAAATACAAATGTTAATTACTATGGTGTTTATTTAATTAGTTTTCAAATATTTCTTTTCGTTTTTTTTTTCTTTTTTATGTCAGGTCTATGCAGGTGATTGATAGACTTGATTGCAAACCAAATAAATAAAAAAACTATATATTATCGTTGTTCACAATCATAGTCAATACGTAATATTACCTGGATATTCTTTTTGAGTTGAATGAGAGTCATATATCTGTAAAAAAAATGACAGTGAAAGCTGTGGGAAAAATGATAATGATAAACTTGCTTGTAGTCTAGTATATGAATTGAAATTTGTTTTGTCAAAAAGCTTGATTGAGTTGATTATTGATTCTATAATTTCTATTATCGATTTTGTTCATATCAGTCTAAAACCAAATATGACCCATTTGTTTGAGAAGAGAGTAGAAACCTAGAAAGGCTAGAATTCATAATATTCTGTAAATCCCACCACAAATACCACCTCCTGATCCATACGGTTGGCATGTTGGGAATTATATGCAAAGTTATGCTGAAGATGTATCTTGGGGTGATTATTCTTCGCAATTCACCTACTCTGGACATGATGATACTGAAGACAGCGAAACTTTTGAACCTGCTAGGAACTCTATGTGGTATTGAATACTTATTTAATTCATGATTTAAAATTGTAATATAAATAAATTTGAGGTGTTATTTATATAATTATTAATTAGTGACCCATTTTTTTAACAGTATTTACCACCAGCGCATATTATATTCATCTTATATCACATAAAACCTACTATATAATTTCGTGTCTTCAATGTTTTTTATCAATATAGTAGATAATATGTTAAATAACCATATGGTCAAGTTTCATTCAAAATTTCCGTATTTTGATAGCAATTTCCGTCGTTTTTATCTAATTTTGTCGAAATCGAAATTTTAATCGAAATTTCCACGAAAATTTCCGTCGAAATTTCCACGAAAATTTCCGTCGAAATTTCCATCGAAAATTTCCTCGAAACCGAAATTTTACTCCTTGACTAAAGTTAATTTAGATAACACATGTCACCCTATAAATAAAAGTGGTGAGCAAATTTGCACTCCTAAAACTTGTCTAAATCAAACTGTGTGCCAGCATCATGTTCATTGCTGCTCGTACATTTTGCTAATTAAATATATATTGGCAATATTGCATCAAAATTCCAGGACACAATCATAGAATAAGAGCTTATATATATATATATCTCAATATATGGGACAACCAAACTTGCATCATCATATCATATACTAAAGCCAAAACAATAAATATATTAAGAAAATTTTCAAATTAAACAGAATCACATTTATATGGTCCAACAGTTCATCTGCGCGAACAGTACCTAGTTAACATCGTCCTTGAATAAAAGTTATTTATAGCAAACACAAAAAATACATTTCCAGGAAACCTGCAGGCCATTATTCAGTGCACAGAAGTAGCACCTGCAAAAGTGTATCAGCAAATATTTATATTAGTACTTAAGATCATGTTCAGATTTCCATTTATATATAAAGTACAATTCATATGGCACTAGAAGTACACCCATTAAAAGAATGGGGCAGATGAAGAGATGAACTTGTGACACAAGTTCACCATTTGGTCAGTTTGCTCTGTCTAGAGTCGGTCTGAGGTCACACATCCAAGGACATGACATGTAATGTTTAGTGCTGCTAGATCCAATTACTTTTGGGGCCAAAATGTTCAATAACAAACAATATTTTACATGCATGGTCAAGCTCAAAGCTGATCTATTATCCTATATAATTGCCTAATGATTGGATAGAGATTTGACAAACTAGCTCCTTGTACATACCCTTTAGCACTATGCAGCATTTTAGCTATGATGATAATTAAAAGGATAATACTGTAGTGAAGATGAAAAGATGTGGAAACATATATATGCTCTCTTTTAACTGAAGTGAGTGTTTATGTGTATACCTTGAATTGGAAGCAAAGAAGCTGATTCATAGGCATCATTTTTGATATTATTGGTGATGAGTTTTACTGCAGTACAGGGCTTCTGACCATCTGATTTGTGAAGCTTGACATGATCAAGCTCAGCTGGGTGGATCTTCCTCTTCAACATCCTCCTCATCAGCTATGGCATTGCAAATTAGATAACTAATTCAGTGAACTATATGTAAATTAATTAAATACATAAGACCATGACAATTTACTGTATTGAAAGAAATTTATAATATGTATTTATATAATAAACACTCACTCTTTGCAGATTTTTGATTGGTCTTGAATCCTCTTTGACCTTAGGAATGAGCTTCTTGGCAAATGCCAGGCCACTCCTTGATCCAACATTCAGTTTTTTCTGCAAATCCTGCTGGCCCTTGCAAGGATATTCAAGCTTCAATTGATCAACATGATGATCATGACCATGATGATCAGCCAGGAACAAGTCAGCCAGTGTTATTCTTTGGCCTTTCCTCTGCCTTTGGTTACTCTCAGAATGGTGACCATCAGCTTCAATAGTGCTGATTTCATTGGACCCCTCAAATGGAGTAATAGGAACCCCATCAATGCTCAGAATCACATCTGGTTTCCCAACACTAATGGCATGATCATCAGAGTTTGGCCCCATATCCCCAAAACTGTGTCCAAAGTTTGTATACATTAAAGGGTTCAGTTCATCTTCAACACCATCATTGTCTTCATCATCTTCATCATCATCATCATTACCACTGTGTGAAAATTCATGGCTTTCCTTATAATCATCTTCCTCGCTCTCCAAAACCACATACTCATTTTGGTGGTTAAAGGGTTTTAGGGGGTCGAAACCAAATGTGCCGATTGTTAAAATGCCATCCCTCCAACCATCAATTCCATGAACAAGGCCAACTTCTTTGAGAAATGCTCGTGTGTCCCTGTCATTGGCTTCGAATTCATTCTTTTTCACATTTACAGCAAACCCATCTGAGCAAAACAGAGAATGTTCACAGCAAATTAATGTTTACAAAATACTAATGTAGAAAACCAACTTATAGCAGTGACATATGACAAACGTTAGGTGTGCATTAATCAAGTTGGTATAAAGAATTTTAAAGTTAAAATATAAAGTGAGAAATGTAATTGATCATAAAGAGGAAAGTTATGGAAATAAAACCCTTGAGGACTCTGTGATGAAACCTCTTATGAACCCAGTTGAAGATCTGTGCAGACAAAGAAATTAAGAAGAACAATTAGTGACATATACACAAATATAATGAAAGGATGATTATAATGTGCATGGTTCTAGCTGCTGCTACTACTACTACTACTTCTACTTACCTTCATACTTGCTGATGAGCAAGTTGACAAGACCAAATTGGTGGTAAACAAACAACAAAGCAAATGTGAAGTGGAGTGGCTGAAACACTGAAACTGAAGGGAGTGAATGATTATAGAGTAGAAGAAGTAAAAGAAAGGGGTAAAGTGGGACGAAGAATTAGAAAATGACACGTGTCCAGGGAGTAGGGACCTAAAATATAGCTATGTTTGTGGTTGCATGACATGTTTGACGAGCAACGATGTTGGGCCTTTGTGGCATGATCGATGTGCCGAAATTCTTGAAATGATGTGTTTAACCCTTTAACCCTCTCTGCCTCTGCATGCCTTATTTATGCTCCAGCAGGTCCACTAACAAAAGAAGTTATCATTTGGTATTTACCAACAAAAGAAAAATGACGTTTCAATCCTGCATCACTGGTCTTTTTCTTTCTCTTTGTTGGAAACTAACAATTTTAGAGTTAAATTAGAGTAAAACTATCATACTTCAACATCAAAGAATCATTTGGTTAGTTTTTTTTTTTACCAAGACTCTTATTTTAAGAGTGTTTATTTGGCTTAGAATTCCCGACGCGAGATTCTATACTCGTTCCATTAATACAAGAGGAACATAACAGAAAGACCAAACTTTTTCCTCTTTCTAAATTCTTGTGAACATAAGAGACTTTTATAGCTGGGATATCCCATGTGACACTTCTATGATTGTGGGACTCATGGTTAGTCCATTATTCAGTTTTCTCACCTTTCCTTTTCTAACCAAATTCTTGGAAAAAGTCACTTCCACTCCCACCTGAACAAAAAAGTAGCACCCCATGTAATTTCTTTTTCTGCACTGAACAAGTGGGTGTCCCAGGTGATTTAGGTGAATGATGATCAGGTGTCCTTGACAGTATGGATTCCACCATGAGTCCAATTTTCAAGTTTTACTTTCTATAATTATTTCATTTACTTTTCCTTTGTGGCATTAAAAGTTCCCTTTGTTCAATTTGCATTTAATTGGGCTCAAAAGTATCTATTCTGAGAATTCTTGTTGCTTTCTCAAAAAAGTTTTCTTTATTGGTTTGTGGGTGACACTGGGGAAGCCCATCTTAACCATGAACCTCCCTGCCTTGATAAAATCAGTGGGTACTTCTAAACTTTAGTGTAAAAACAATCTCTTGCTCATTTTTTAATTATTATGAAGCACCATAAGATAACTCATGGTTAATATTATACAAGAATGAAAATATCATAAATATCCGTACTCAAATTTACAAATATATTGATTATGGTGAAATTTGGTGGAAAGAAGGTTGAGTCGGCTAATCTCTCTTTTATTTGTTGAGTGTTGATTAATCAGAGTTAGTAAATAGGTTTTAGTTTGATTTCATCTTCCTCCACTTTTTCTTACTTAATTTTGAAAAAACGAAAAATCTACTCTACCAGCATGGCAGCATATATACCAATATTATGCCAATATATATTGACATATACCAAAATCAGATAAATATCGAAGATATCCACCAATGTAGCAAAAATATTGCAGATATTTTCATCCATGTAAATGTAATTATAGGACCTTTGTTCATTCTGTCATTCTGCTTTATGTTTTTTGGGCATGTGAAAGAGATACAAGTTAGGCAGCTATGTATTTGTAGGGGCAATTCAGACTTTTGAAAATGGAAAGTTCTATGAGAGTGAAAGCTTAGCTGGAGGAGGTTTCCCAAAAGGGTCTAGCCAAAGGGAAACAGAGCCATAGAAGAATTAGATGAGTTCTAGTGATGGTACTGCTATTTGGCCCTTAGCAACTTGTCTGGTTGTGGCAAAGGCTAGAGGCCTAAAACCAATCTCTTTTGGTGTCTTTTGAGTGGTCTTTAAAGTTACTAAGATGCTTCGGATTCTTCTTAAAGCAAACTAATTTTATTTTACAGATGTGGGGTGGTACAGCTTTGGTCTTACCTGATTGCAGACATACATCTTTTATCAGAACAAAGAAAGTTGATGTGGAACCAAATGGGATTCTTCTAATTATGTGTCATGCATTGCAGGACTGGCCACATGATTAAAAGTCTTGCACCCCTACAACATAACATCCATGTTCCAAATCAATCTGACCTTTTTACTGTGCATTCACTTTACCAATCTAACTGCTATGCCCTGCAAATTAAATGTCACACTGACAAATTAGGTTGGTATATACTAGCTTACTAGAAAGATTAACTTATACTTGTTTCATCATTATAGTAATGCTACCTACTATTGTTTAAGACTTCAACATTTCAATCAGTATATTCAAACCCCAAATCAACAAGTCTAACACAAATTAAATTAAACTCATTTCATTCATAGCATGTTTAACAATGGTGGCTAGCTGCCTGTACTGATCATAGAACCTATGGAGACAATCAAAAATTCCCACACTAGATGTGGTGCCTTGCTTAGATACTAAATGAAAGAACTTACCTCTGCAAAATCAGCTTGCATGGAAAGGTGCCTAAGAGCTGTCCAAGATGTTCTATTTTTTCAATATAGGATATTGTGATCCTAACACTTGCCCAAGGTTAGAGAAAGTGTGTGAAGGAAGAGGGGAGAGTACTACAGTATCTTTTTTGTTTAAGACAACATCAATGCCAATTACTAGTACTTTTTTTGGTACGTACATCGAAAGAGATCGAACTCGTAACTTATTTATAATTAAAATCTTTTTTCTCATTCCCGTTACTACCTACCTGGGATGGTCCCTTTACTACCTACCTGAGGCTAGAGAGCATTAGAGCATCCAAAGCTCTATCAGGCACATTGTTAATCTGTACAACCATGTCAATCCAACCACCACTACTTTTCTTGGGAGTTTGAAATTATAACATGGGCATATCCTATAAAGTTATTTTCTGATCAATAGCACAATATATTACAGGAAAAAAAAAAAAAAAACCTACTTTAGAGTTCAAAAAAAGAAAAGGGCCAGTCGACCAATACTTTCCATGGTGTTCTCAAAAGCTCTGTTCCATTATTAAAATTGATTTGATCAATTATGAATGCATGGTCAAAACTCAAAAAGACTGAGGATCATATTCATATTCTCATTATTGTAGTTTGTGATTTGGGGATGGGGAGATTACTTGGCAAATCCTGCCCCTCTTTTATTCTCCAAGATGATTGTTGGGTGCCCCTTTACATTATTGGAAATAATGTTTGAGAACCAGAAATTGTGATTATCTGCTAGCTAGGCCCATGCAAATTGATGCATCATATCTGCCATATCCAAAGCCACATGCAAGCATGCAAGGCTTTACACAGCACCACAGACCCACTGCAAAACTTTAATTGAAAGTATTTGGTCAAATACATGCATATATATGCATCAATGTATAAAGGGAGTAATGTATTCAACTATGTATATTGGCTTATTTCTATTGGCTTTATTTCTGCTTAGAGAATTTAGTGGGATCCATACAAGTAAAATAAAAAAGGCATAAATTCAATTTAGACACATAACTATATATGTCATTTCAACGAGGGTCCACAAACTTTAAAATATTTCAAATATACACCCAATCTACTATCTAAATTGAAAAATAGACTTCCATCTATCGATTTGTTGAGAGATCAATTAAATGTTAGCTTGGTTTTTATTGACGGGAATTAATTGACGATGTGGCGCCAACTCAGCATACATTTCCCGTCAAATGAGCGACACATGTCCACCTGACATAGGCCCACACACCCATCACCTCTTTCATGCTCATTAAATGCTCTCCTAACCATTTAGTCTCTAAAAAAATCACGTTTTCCCCCAAGTTTGAATTTAAACCTCTTACTTATGTTCGACGAGCGAGAAAGAAATGATAGATTTGTGGGCCCGTATCAGAGTTAGGTGGACAGGTGTCGCTGTGTTGCTCATTTGGCAGGAAAGGTTTGCTGAGATGGCGCCACGTTGCCAAATAATTCCAGTCAACAAAAGCCAAGTTGGCATTTAACTAATCTCTCAAGGAATCAATGAACGGAAGTCCATTTTTCAATTTAGATAGTAGATTGGGTGTATATTTAAAATATTTTAAAGTTCGTAAATCCCGTTGAAATGACATATATTTATGTGTTTAAATTGAATTTATGCCAATAAAAAATGAAGAGAAAATATTTAGATATTTTAGGATCAATGCTCTCTACAATTATAAACTTTATATATTAGTGGTCACCTTACCACCACATGTATGCAACTCCCCCCTTTTCATTTTGGATTGAACATGTACTCCCATGTTAATGTATAGTAGAATAAAAAGTTCAATAAATATCTTTTTTTTTTTTGTTGGGAAAAATTTTCAATTAATATCTACGTATAAGAAAAGGAGACATAAATATGTGGCTCAAATGTATACCAAAAATAAAATATGGCCCAAATCTTCTTGACCAAAAATAATATATGACAAATGAAGCCCAACTACTTTGTAGCTGTTATAGGAAATGGCCGAGAAATCCATGTCCTCTCAATCGGCCTAGTTTGATACTAGGCTGTGCAATGAAATTGGGCTCCACCTACGTGAATTTCAATTCAGGTTAAACTTGGGTTCGGCCCAACTTGATCCGTTAGAGGTCTCACCAAAAAAAAAAAGTCTTTAGTTTTGGTCACATGAAATATATTTATTTTTAGTCACAAATATAGTTGTGACTAATAATCTTAATTTTCTTTTGAAGTGTCTAATCCAATATATTCTTCATATTTTCATTTTCAATTATATATAATTAGTGTCACAAAAGTAAATGTTCTTTGCACGTTGGTAGTTAATTAAAATGACCAAAATTGATTTTCCACTATTGAGTATTGATAATGAACTTGTTAGTCACTAATGAAGCTCTCTGTAATCATTAGGGTACAACAATCTCTCCCGTTCAAATTTAACCAAATGATGATATACATATATATATAGCAGATGGTCTAAATTTAGAACGTAATAATAAAACTGATAGGAAATGAAAGTGTGCATGGGAATTGGGAAGTGATACAAATTCCCTGGTGGTATTGTTGTAGTGCTTAATATTCATAAATAGGGGACATCCCCTTTTTTATTATCATCAAACAAAGGCAATTAAGGACCTTCAGAGTTCAGTCACACCCCAGCAAGAGTGGAAAACTGACCATGAAGAATCAGAACCCCCATATATATGCCCCTTTTCCAGCACTCACATCATCACTCCCATTTTTATTCTTATCACAAATTATATGGATAATAATAATCATAATATAAGCCTAATTCTAAACATAAAAGTAAATTTTCAAGTGTTTGACAATTTAATTTCCTTCTCTGTCTCTGTTGTCTCTGTTGTCTCTGATTAATTGTGACGGCCATTGTTGACATGGCTCTTGACATCAAAGCCATCACCATTGGGCTTCCTAGAGAGAGCAAGGTGCACCCCAGGATCATGGTGAGTCAAAGAGCTGTTGTACACAATGGAGTTGTTGATGCCTTGAACATTGCTATTCATGAATGCTTTCGTGGGGTGCTGCTGCTGCTGTGAGTAGTGCCCGGCTGCTTTCCCTGCCTTGTGACTCTTATCCTTGCTTTTCGGCTTGCCTTCCTCGCCGCTGCTGCTGCTAAAGCTCTCGGATTCGTTGCCGATGATCTGGGTTTTGCTATTGTTGCCCTTCTTGTGAAGGTAATGAGAGTTCTCCCCACGCTCAAGTTTTTTGGGGGATTGAATCAGTTCCATGTAAGCTCCTCTGTTTTCCCCTGCAATGGTTATGACCCTCATGCCTGCTGCAGCCTCCTGATCAGAGTTGTTGTGGTCCGATAGCTTCTTGCGAATGGCTTTCTCTTTGGGTTGGTCTGCCTCCTTCTTTGCATTGTTTTGGGCAATGCTGGGCTTGTGATAGTCACCCTGTGAGCTGCCACTGAACCATGAATTGGAGGGCCTTTCAATGGTCCTTTGGACCAGCACAGTTTTCTGCTCAGCCTCCAATGGAATTCTGGGCTGACGCTGATCGGTTTCAGCAGAGGATTTGAACTGGGATGGTGGTAGAGTGAGAGGAGAGGGTGGTGGGGCAGTGGGTTTCTGCTTTGGTGACTGAGGTGGGGTGTGATTCGAAATTGCAGGCTTAATGGTTTTGGGAGGTGGGCTGTTGTTGTTGTAGTTAGTACTAGGCTCCCTAACAGTGCCTAAAATGGTGGATTTTGGTGGAGAATAAGTCTGTGGTGGCACTCCTCTGTTATTGGAGGCCAGAGAATTTGCAGCCGCAGGAATGGTGGTGGTGGGTTTTGATGGAGAGTAAGTTTGTGGTGGTGGTACTGCTTTATTAGAGGCTGGAGAAGTAGCCTTATAATTGGTTGAGGGAGGTGGTGCCCCTGATGAAAGGAATGAGGCTGTAGTGGCCTTCTTTTCGGGAGATGATGGCACTGAAGAAGAGGATGTGATGGCCACAGCCGTTGGAGGCGGCATTGCTGCTTTTGGTGGAGACTTGGGCAATAAAGCTGAGGGAGCAGCAGAGGCTCCACGAGCTGGGGGGGATGAGGGAACAGATGCAGTACTAGTGCTCACAGCCGGCTTTGGTGGCGCTGGTGGTGGTGGTTGTGAGGTGGCTGCAGGGGGTTGGGCAGCGGCAGGTGGTGGTGGGGCAGCGGCACGTGGTGGAGGGGCAGCCGCACGTGGTGGAGGGGCAGCCGCAGGCGGTGGTGGGGCAGCGGCAGGTGGTGGTGGGGAAGCAGCAGGTGGTGGTGGGGCAGTGGCACGTGGTGGAGGGGCAGCGGCACGTGGTGGTGGGGCAGCGGCAAGTGGTGGTGGGGCAGCGGCAGGTGGTGGTGGGGCGGGGGCAGTAGGTTGTGGGGTGGGGGCAGGAGGTTGTGGGGTGGGCTCAGGAGGAGAAGGAGCCGTTGGCCTCAACAACGCAGGTCGAATCAGAGTTGGTGCCGGGGCAAGGGTTGGTTCAGGGGCTGGGGCTGGGGCTGGAGCCGGGGCTGGAGCCGCGGTGGTGGTCGGACGCACCATGGAGCCAAGGCGGAACCATGGACGAGACGGTAGGGATGCCATGATTAATGACTAAGTAAAATTGGAGAGGGAGAGAGAGAGTAGAAACTAAGACACACAGAAAAAGAAGTAGAAGCAATGAAGAAACATAGGAATTGGACTTGAATTAGACATGGCTAGTGTGTGTTATTATTTATAGGTATATGACAAGATCGGAGGAAAATATTAGTGGGAAATTAAGAAAAACGAACATGCGAAACACGCTAAGAGAAGAAAGAAAGACAGAGAGAAGAAAGAAAGGCATCAGATGCAGCAGAGCACCTAATTTTTTTTACATGGTCTTTGATTGTGTAAGGGAAAAAGCAGACCCAAAATTCACAATGCAAGATTGGTATCTGATAGAGTCATTTAGAAGCGTAGGATGGGGTGACCTCTTTGTTTGTCATTGGTGATTCTTTGAGCCAAAACCAATTTGCAAATTGCAACAATGACATACCGCATGCAGCAACTTTTTTTTTTTCTCACTTTTTAGAGAACCTAGTTATTGTTACAGTTTTTGTTTTAGGTTTAGAATTTGACAGCTAATTGGAAACATTTATTATACCATGGATTTCCAATATGTTCTCGCAGCTGGTTTATGGGTTTTCTGTACTGCATGAACACCTTCAGCAAGAATAGCATCTCTCATTGATTTGAATCATTGTTTTTCAACCCACTTGATCAGTTCCTAAATTCTTGCAAAAATACCATTTTCTGTAACAGTCCGTTAATGAATTGTTTATGTAAGACATTCCCAAGTTTCGTGTGTCGTTGATGTAGGTGGTACCTACTATGAGACTCGCGATTGAACGGCTGTTGCTAGCATATGCCAAGCGCACCGTTGATGTCACATCCAATTGTCACTTAAATAATTTGTCTGCGGATGCACTGTATTAGCATTCTTGAGACTTCAACTGTGCCAATGGCGGCTATCTTTGCACAATAATGACATATGCTTACAAAGTAGAATGGGCTGGCTGGCTAGCAATACAAGCACATATGCATGAAGGCTACAGTAAAAGAGACACACTCACAGAGTGTCATGCACACGTTGTTGGGATTCTTCTTCATGCTTAACGATCACAAAACAAACTATATATATATATATATGTAACTAGTATGTGTGCTCTCACTGTAATGGGATTCTTAAAATCTTTTGAGGATTTCAATAGCACTAAATTACTAATGTCTGCATGCGTCTTCCTCTTGACTTTGCTTGTGATGCTGCTACTGCTGTTACTTTCACTTTTCCCCTCCTTTCAGATTCTCCTTCTACGGATGCTCATTTTTGTTCGAGGGCCTTCCTTCCATCAACGTACGGATGGTCATTTTTGTTCATTTCTTTCAGAACCCAAAAAGTAAGGGCATATTATATTATATTATATTTTTCTCATCTATGGAGACAAAACTCTGTGACTTAAAAAAGTAGGAAAGACAAAGTTGAAATGTGGGTCCTCAGAATATCTCTCTTTTTCTTTTCAATAGTTTAAGAAGGCTTAAGATCTTGTTTAACAGTAAACGGTACTTTGGATGACAACTTTTTACAGACTCCGCTGGACCCCCCTTTGATATGATTGTCGAAGAAAGACAAGCTATGTAATCTCACATTACATAACTAAGTAAGGAGTTATATCTTAGTTTATAAGGAAAAAATACCATATTAATGTCAAAAAATTTGGTAAACTCATATTCGGAACGAGCGATTAAATTGAAGAGAATATCGATATGTGTAGTGTGTGCGTTATAACAAGTGGTATTAGAGTTCAAACAACACTTGCAATTTCAAATCTCTTGCAACTAACGTGAAATTAATAAATTTGAATAAACAGATGACATGAAAATAATGACTCAAGTCTTGCCAAAGTCAAGATTGTTGGAGAGAAGTAACTAGATTAGAGCTAATTCTACATCGATGAACCTTCAACTCTAGTGTGGAAATTCCAAATTTGTTAAAGTTCATTTTTTTTTGGTTGATCATTCCGAATCTGTTTATCTAATAATGAGTGTACTATCCATCTCCAGTTACAATGCTAAGAGCCTAGACACATGCTTTGATAGACCTTTCATATTCACACTTGTTTGAAGTTACTTTTTCAAATGCTCTTTCTTGGTCTGTAAGTTCACATACCATGATAATGGTACATAATTGTTATCAACATATTTAAATATTTTGTTTTCTTCACTCAAGAAGTGGGCTGTGCATGGTTGTGAATGAAAATTTAACAGCTTAATTACAAAAGAATAACAAGTAGTTAACTAGAGAGATGGATGATGAGATCTCAACCCTGGTGTTTCTTTAAAAGTATGTGTTCACAGAGGTATTCCTAGCATGCAGATGCAGTTTGTGCTTTCCCTCATATCAAAGGCAAGGATATGAGGTTTCACTCCCATATAATGCGGTATGGGAGAAGTTCCTAACGAATGTTGGTCTAAAATTAATTTTCTCATATTTTGCCAAATTCTATTACCAGTACCATTTCTAGATAGTATCCTTCAAAGTGTGGGCAGATGCATAAAATAGTGCTTGTAGACAAAGAAAGGTAAAACCATCTTGTCATGGTCCTCAAGGAGTTTCCCATGTTGCAGGTATTGTTCATGAAGATTGAAGACCAAGAAAGGGTCAAATTTTAGCCACCATATCAATTCAAATCATGGAATCCAATCTCTCCCAAGAGCTGAATGATAACTAGTTGCCAAATAAAATGGCTGTCCTATAACATAACATGGCATGATGGTTGATCCCTGGCTGTGGACACAACCTGCATAGCAAGAAGAGTATCCAGAGACAATGCAGTCAACTGTGAACATCAATACAGAAAATGACATTGGTTCTGGAATTTCTTTGGATAATAGAAACAAGTACATACACAATTGTAAGACAAAAGCAACATTTCAGCCCTTCCCGATGGTGCAGATATCAAGGAAAGCACAATACACGTTTATTTGATCGTTAATGAGTGTTGAACATGGGGGAAATTGATGGAAAATAAGAAAAATGTTGTTGTTATGGTAGTCAATGAATACAAACATAAATGGCTACTAGGCAAAGAAAATAAATTAGTATGTATTTGTGGTACTGTAAAGCACATAGTGAAAAACTCTTTAGCATATACAAAAAATTGAACTGGAGTGGACACAGCATCCAATGCTTCAATGTAATTCTTTAAACCTAAATTGAAGATTATTTCTGGTACAAGGATATGAAAATTAACAGGGGAAAGAACATAAATTTGGGATTGCAGATGGTAGCTGAACTAAATTAAGGAAACTGCAAAGAACTCGCCTCTTGGAATGTCTATAAATTCAAGGCCACTTAGTGAACTCAAACACCTTGAAAACTATGTCAAGTCCAGTAGGTATTTGCCACACAAAAAGCAGAACGTTTAGCACATTCAATGCAATGTGAAGGTTTCTGGCAGTCTCATTCCCCTTTTGCATTGCAGGTACAACAGCCGCTGCCGCTGCCCATAGCACGGTGATAGCTGTTGAAAAACCAACTCAATTCAGTAAAGCCTGTACTACTATGGTTTGGCACACGTGATTCCTATTACATTGTCAAACACAAAAATCATACATTACCTGCTCCTGCATACAAATGGGGACCTGGAAATAGCTTTCCTGTTCTAATATATGTGTTAACTCCTCCACCAACGGACTCAAAAACTCCAAAAGCTAGCAAAATTGAACCTGCATTGAAGTGCCTATCCCGGTAAGACCCTTTCACTAACTCCTTTCTTTCCTGATAATTATGGAGATACCAATACATCAGACACTCTCCTGAAGTAAATCACTTCAAGATATATTCCACTAGTTTTTGCAGAAACACCAATTTCTGTGTTACAGCAAGCATGTCAGCAATAAGCAAGCATTACACAAAAATCAATGTCAAACAGACATTCACATAAATGAATTTGATAAATAATTAAACTATAATTACTGTGGCCAACACTCCTACCCCTTTTTCAAATTTAAGTAACACATTCACATTCCATCAAAATTAAGTACTTGAGACCAAAACATGTACAACAATAGTGCATTTTTTCCAACCCACCAGACAGACTTAGCAATCGGCATTAAGCATACATTGTCTTCAGCATATATAGAATAGTGTGACAAGCCCACCTCAGTGAGTTGCTGAATTTTGAGTGCATAAGGAGATGGTGGTGCTTCCACTGGTGTCCCCTCTGGTGTAACTGGGGTAGGCTTCACTTGCTTCTTCAGCTCATTGATTTCATTCTGGATTGTCCTGACTCGCCGCCATTGCCAACCCAAGTAGCCTGCCCACAAGGTGTAAAAGAACAAACCACCCATCACAAATGGGTGTATCAGAGCAATTGTCCTCCCCTCAAAAATCCCAAACTCCCCACCAGCAGCAAGTGCATCCTGTACTCAACCCACAAATTAAAAAAAAAATTAAAAAATCAAGTCTTTAAAGATCGACATTGATATGCAGAAAGTGAGAGTAAAATGTATGAACTTGCCTTGGGGTCTAGAAAATATGGTAATGTGAGAGCTGTGAGAGGAAGAGAGGCTGACTTTAGGGTGTGGATGGTGGTTTTGAAGAGTGTTTGCGGGGAAGTTGAGTCCTTGGCAATATTGGGTTTTGATGGGATGGAGGAGAGTTGGGATTTTGAGAGGCATGATGGGTTGGGCTTGTGGGGAAGAATGGGGAGTCTCAGAAAGCAGAGTGTGGCTGCCATGCTGCTTCCCTAGTTCTCTGTCTGTTTGGGCAGAGAGAAAGAGAGGTCAGCAGGGTTTGAGTGTTTTAAGTATAAGATAAGGAAAGGAGATTGCAAGATGTGATTTGGTCCATTTGGCTTGCTGTGCTTTGCTCTTTTCATGTAAAATGGGGCCCTCTTTCACCTTATGGAAGGACCGAGTTAGTATGATCCACAGCCTCAGGAAGAAAAATTATGTGTGTCGGTAATTGGGATTGCTTAGCTTTGAACTTTGTAGTTGGGTTGGCAACTTGTACTATGGATGTGTGTCTGTAATTGGTATAGCTAACTCTTAACTCTGAAGTTGGGTTTTCCCAACTTATAGTTTTTGGTGGTAGAGGATTTATCATCATCATATGATCTAATAATTCAAATGTGTGTTATTCAGGGTTGGTTCACCCTGAAATGTCACAAGATCCCCCTCTAATTTCATGGTACATGGTATTTCAACTGAGAAAAAAATTTTATATTGGAAAAATTACATAGTAGTTTATAAGGTATTGGGTCTCTCCACCCGTTACCGATAAAGCTAAGTTCATCGATGTGTTAAGCAAAGTGGCCACATCCTCACATCACCTAATATGAGTTGTTCACATGTTAAGCTTGAGTGATGCCACATATGTGATGGTTGAAAGAAAGATCATACATTGAAAACATATAACCTTGCATAATAGTACTCATTGCGGATTAGTTTTAGATTTGATGTTTCAAATTTCTTCAATTTCAAAGTGTATATTGGGAGGTCTCAAATCTCAATGTCCAGCTTGAGGTGGTAATGTATAAGTGATGAGTTTAATTTAGAAATAAAAGAAATTTAGCTTTAAATTTTACAATATATGTGGATCAATACAAACAAAACATAATCAATAAAGGAATTGGGTTGGCATCGAGTCATTTCATACTATCAACTTTTATGATACTCTTAAATTTCAAGTCCATTGTAAAACCAAAATTGACCCAATGCGAGTACAATGCACAAAAGATGTCTTTTGGGTCAAATTTGGTTCGGCCTAATGATCTGTTGGTGGATCTGAGAATCATGGACAGACCAGCTTGGCCACTCGGATAGGGCGAAATGGCCCAAGATCGATTAGGATCAGGCCTTGAAAGTGTAGGGCTGGCTTGTCCCATTTTCCATCCCTATTGGCTAAGAAAATTAATTGACCCCAAAAAACACCTTGAACATCCAGGGTTATGCTAGAAATAGGTTTTCAAATTTATTTAGGACCACATATCATTGTGATTTGAGAATATATTAAAAAAAAATTGCCAGAAGAAAACAAAAGGAATTTCATCAAGAAGAAACAGATGGCTGTACATCATTTGAAATGACATAATAGGGCATTAGAATCCAAAAGTATTTGGGTGGGCATTAATTTTGACAGGTGGAAAATAGTATGTCCACAGCTAGCATTGTTTGCTTGAGATCAGTTGTAGTTGAAGCCCTGCAGGTAGCTATATAGTTGCCATCGAATCGTGTGTTCCTTGTTATATACACGTAACACACACGTTGTACACTTGTACATCCCATTCTTGTCTCTTTTTGTTTCTACCTCACAACCACCGCAAATGCAACAATCCCCTGCCGCCTTCACTTTCTCTTTCAGTTGTTTCATGGAATATGCCCATATATATATAACTAACTAGATGTTTTTTTTTATAGGAGACTAACTGGATGATTGACTCAATTATATAATTGGCTTGAATTAGTCTATGAATATATGCCAAGTATGTGTGCAAGTAAAAGACGCTTTGAAAGTCCATGACCTCCAATCTAACACACAATGAGCAAGACTAAATCACATCTGGGACATATCGCCATTTGACACAACTAAATGCATATTTGCTTAGCTCTTTGAGTACTGAGTAGGCACCGGAAGTTATATATATATATATATATATATATATATATATTATTGGCTAAATTTTACTTTTTGTCCATATACTTTCAATTGTTCTGATTTTAGTTATGTAGTTTACAAATCGTAGCAATTCAATGACACGATAGTATTTTCGTCCATTAATTTGTTAAATTCGTTATTCAATTACTAATAGTATGCAATATATATGACCAAAATTGTAATGGCTTGTAAATTTGCATTACCAAAAATACAACGGACTTGACAATTTAATAAATAAAAATGCTAAAGTGTCTTTGAATTGCAATGTTTTCTAAACTACAAAACTAAAATCATAACAATTAAAACTATAGAAACCAAAGTAAAATCTGGCCTAAACTATATGGACCAAAAATGAAATTTGGCCTATATTATTAGCACCAACAATTACATTAAAAAAAGTCCAACAGCAAAAGTAAGGGTTAAAACAAGAAAGAAAGAATGTAATACTTTTACGTTTTGTGACTGTAATACCTCCACTCTGTATGACGACGGTAACACATTTATATTGTGTTACTAATTTATGTATTATCATATGAATAGACGACATGTGTTATTAATTTACATATATATTTTTTATATATAATATTATTAAATATATATTATAATATAAGTAGATTGATAATACTCCAGTTAAAAATACTCTAAAAACACTAACGTTGGAATCTATTCTATAGGTATTGAATGAATAGTTGACATTAGTAGTATAGATATATAGGTATAGGATAATATTGAAAACCAGATGCCGTGGACGTAAAGGAGTTTGGAATTTTAATTTGCATAAAGTGCCCATGAATGCCTAGCTTTACGGTTTTACACTTTTACCCTATGAACAAGTCTCAAGCTTTTTTTTTTGGCCAGGAGAACAAGTCTCAAGCTTAGCCAAACAATCTCCGCAACTACCCAAAGGTCCCAAACCCGCGTCTAAATAACATAACTACGAGCACAAAAGTCAAGGGACCAGGATCCTCTACCTGGTTTTTCCCTGCCCGTTTATACCAGGCTTCTAATCTTGGCCATCCAAACAAATAGAACAACTGAGATGATGCCACGTCTGCAATCTCATTTTTTGTCACTCTTATTTTTCATTAAAATTACAAGATATTCTTACAAAAAATAAAAAAGAAGTTTCTAGCTCATCGTTTTTTTGAAGGGAAGGAGTCTGAGTCGTCTGACCCAGCCTCATGGACTCCGGTGGCCCATTCTCACCGACGGCAACTCAACCTCATCCTCCAGCGACCTGAACACAATTAACAACAGCCTTGGGATCCAACGTTCCCACCTAGATTTTTCCATAAACAGACACAATTAACAACACTAGAAAAGTAAAATGAAATAATATTTGAATATATAGCTATATAGCTATATAGCTAGATAATTACAAGCAAATTAAGCACCTGCTGGTCGTTATTATTCCAAGAAGCTGGTCTGGTAACAAGATCACTATGACTAAACCCCATGATGATCTTGGAAGTGCTGCACAAACCCCATTTCGTGGCCGATCGACGCTGCTTGTGAGACCACGTGCAGCTCGTAATTACTGGGCACCCCCCCGCCTACTCTTTCTCCTTCCATTAATTAATCAATGTTTCTTATTGCTTGCTTGGTTGCTGGAGGATGAGGTTGAGTTGCCGTCGGTGAGAATGGGCCGCCAGAGTCCATGAGGCTGGGTCAGACGACTCAGACTTCTTCCCTTCAAAAAAACGATGAGCTAGAAACTTCTTTTTTATTTTTTTAAGAATATCTTGTAATTTTAATGAAAAATAAAAGTGACAAAAACTGAGATTGCAGACATGGCATCATCTCAGTTGTTCTATTTGTTTGGATGGCCAGGATTAGAAGCCTGGTATAAACAGGCAGGGAAAAACCAAGTAGAGGATCCTGGTCCAAAGTCAAAACAACACTCAATAGTCAATATAGTTAGATCATATGGAGTCTTATAATTTTGAGAGGTCTCTGCTGGAGAGAACTTACAACAACCACACTCATGCATGGTCAAAGTTTCACTCTCTTGCTTTCCCTTTAATCTTAAAAGAAAATAAAATATATAGTTAGGCCCTAAAGTTAGTCAGGCTAAACTCTTAGAACCTATTTGGTTCACGAAATTAATTTTCATATTTGGTTTGTATATAAATAAGAAATAAAATTTGTTCAGTTTTTTAATTATACCTTTATCTATTTTATATATATAAATATAGTGTGAAGATTTTTCTTTCTTGATAAAATTGGTATTATCAAATATTATAAAGGTGTAACTATCTAGAAAAAGTGTAATAAATGTTTTCCCAATAAAAGGGAAAACAAAACTCAAGCTAAGAGAAGGAATTCATTTTTTTCATTTGGTGCATTAGATTCTCATGGATTAGAAAACCATTACCCATAATTTATCAAACCTGAGAATTAAATTATTTTTCAATTCTCACCCTTTCAAATCTTAAACCAAACAACCGGTGAGTTGAATACATCCGGCCTCCTTAAATATAACTAATTAATGTATATAACACTCTATTATTCACGTATCAATTACGTGAATATTGTTAATTGCCATGCAATTATGCCTCAGTCTACATGGTCAACTTCATCAAATTCTCGTCATACATTGATTACCTCTATCAGCATTTTTGATATGCCTGGATCACCTCTATTAACAACTTGATTTTTTTCCTTGATTATTGTTATTAGATTCTTTCATTTCTTAGTAAAATTTATTTGTATAAATTTGGTGTTTGAGTGTTTCGCACTCTATAAAATACATATAGAATTATTCTTTAAATCTCTTGATTTAACAGTTAGCAGCACATGAGAGGTGAATATTGCGAGACATGCCTTGTACAAAATTATTACACTTAAAAGAATTTGTTGTCATTGAACTTGACCTAGCTAGTCAAACTCAGTTAGCAATTTAATCCAGTTTAAACTATTGATTTTATTAAAACTTTACACAAAATGTCAATGCCTAATTGCTAGTAAGGATACCGAAAACTGAAAAGTATCCTGCCAAAGAAAGAAAAAGGAAAAGTTTCTTTAGCATTGCTTTTATTAACTTTTCATGTCTCTTACAGACTTATTAGTCATTTTGGGGCCAAAAAGTTGTACGTGGAATCACATATAAGTTAATGGAATATTGCTTGTTTTAATTAAGAAAACAAATTAAAGAAGACAAGAGCCCAACACACAGGATGTGAAAATAAGCCAAAAGCAAAATGGAAGTTGTCAAGTTGTTGGTGATAATGATGATGATGAGATGATCATATATGCATATATGTTGGAAAATTGGCCTTTAGAGCATTTCAAACTGTGTCGAGTGCTGTGTGCTGACGATTGTTCAAGTTTGAAAGTTGATGCATGAGAAACTGAGAATAAGTGAGTGAAGAATTTAAAAGAGGCTTTTTGTGTTGTGTCTTGTGTGTACCTTAATTTGTTTGACTATATCACTTATGTTTTAGACTACGTACACGTAAGATTTTCAAAATTATTGGAATTTTTGTTGTTGAATATTAGGCCATCAAATTACAAAAACTGTAAACTTGTGCAACGTACCAAACAAGCAAGCTATTTTGGTTTGCCTCTCCGTATGGAGAAAACTAGGACAAAAGATTAGCACAATTTTTTTTTTTTTTTTTTTGGATAGTCAAAGGATTAGTAGTTAGATACTTAGATACTTAGATACATAATTACATACTTGTCTGTTTGGTTATTGGTAAGTCATTAGTCACATATACAAGTAAAAGAAGAATATATAGTATCCAAATCTTACAAATTATGAATCTCCATAGACCATAGCTTAATTGCTATCTTCAACTTGGGATACTTGTTGATTTATTTTTAAAGAAAAATTAAAGAAAGAGATGGCCAATTAAATTATATGGGGGTTAGTGGATAATAAAGAAAAAAATAAAAAGAATAAACCGAATCACGGATGGATATTACTATTAGGAATTTAGGATACGTGTTGCATAAACTTGAATCAATATATGGGTTTATTTGTTCATGTTTTTATTTTTTTTATTTTGTTTCTTATAGAGTGACTGTATTGCCCCTCCCCTCTTTACTCTTTCACCCATCTATTTGTCCCACTCCTTATTTTTTTGAAAACCACTTTATGCAAACTACTCAGTACTCAGTACTCACCTTAAATATGCCCACAATTTAATTTTTGAAAACCACTTTATGCAAACTACTCACCTTAAATATGATTAAAGTATTAAATTCTGACCCTACTTATTTTTGTTTTTTTGTTTTTAATTTGTTTAGTTTAAGTGGCAATCACTGTCAACTAGTTATTAGTTTAATGATATTTCTCTCCACTCGACAAAAAAATAAAATAATAGTATTTATCTCCACTTAATTACGAGAAGTCTTAAGTTTAAATTTCATTTGCTGATAAAAAAAATGACCATGTCCACAATTGCTATAACCCACGCAATTGAGTTTTTTTTTTTCTTTCAACAATTTGAAGCTTTTTAGGTAAATTTAAAGATTAAAAAATGTAATTCAATTCATTTTAATAGGGGTGGGGTGAGTACTTATATGGATAGTAATAACAAAATTTGTTTTCAATTGAATAAAATAGATAAAAAATGCATGAAGTGAGGGACAAGTAAAAGAAAACAAATTACAAATTCGAAACCAAAACCAATAACTTCCGATCAATCCTTTTTAGAAGGTATTGGACCCAAAAATAAATCCTTTTTAGGTGAGAAAATTATTATAAAATCATATATCCTTTTCTCATTTAGGTTAATAATCACAATCCAAATTTAATTGGCCAATTAGCACACACCAACACTTATTATTACATATAGAGAATTCGAATAGGACATTGTACACCCACCTTAACAAGGAAACTTAATAAAACTTGTGGGTAGAGAAAAAAGTTAACACCATATAGAGAGATTATTATTGTCTTGTTGGCACTAGTAGTACATGGTAGAGAGAGCCACACCCACATATTATTAAGCAAAAGTCTACATAACCTAATAAAGAAAACGCCCATAACTTAAGCACATCATGCTTGGCTGGACAGCAGCTACAAATGACCAATAAATTAAAAATTAAAAATTAAAAACAGGAAAATTCATCATTTCCATGTCCCAAGACTCCCAACCTCTCTAAAAACACATATATATATATACATATAAAATGTTTCATCAAACACTTTAGTTTAGGCTGTAATTTCGCTCTTTCTTGTACTCTCTCTCTCTCTCTAATACATACACACTACGCTTTGACCCATCGAAGCTTGCCGGCAAGTAGCCGTCTCCGAATTAAATACTCCCTTTAAAATTTCAATCCCTTCCCATTAAAACTCTCCGTCTCTCCCCCCATCATCTATATTCTTATCTATAAATTTCTTTTTTGTTCTTCTTTTTTTTCCCCATATTTTCTTTTACTCATCGTCTTCCTCAGTCCCAATCCCAATTTGGGTTTGTACCCACCATGATTTTCCCTTCGAAAAGAAGGAAAAGACTCATCAAAATTATCCCATTTTCACCTCAAACTCTGCAATAGCCAATCGATCATCACCCACTTTAAATCTGCAACTTTTGGCAATTGGGTCTCCCCCAAATTCCCAAAAAATGATTCTTTCAAACCCATTTTTTCTCATAGCTTCAATCGTCTGTATATTCGTCTCTGTTCGTGTTCTTCTGTACAAAACTGGGTTGGTCTTCATCGTCAAGAAATGGTGGAGGGTCTTGGAGGACTGTTTCCATGTCTATCAGACCTTCAAGGTTCCAGAATTCAACGAAAGCATGCAACAAAACCAGCTCTATTGCAGAGTCGCCGACTATCTCCACTCTCTGTCCTCCATTGAAGACTCGGACTTCACCAACCTCGTCACCGGCAAAAAGCCCAACGAGATCGTCCTCAAGCTCGACCCCAACAACCAGACCATCGAAGACGACTTTCTCGGTGCCAAGGTGATGTGGACGACCGAAGGCACAGACGCAACAACCAAACGCTTCGTTTTGAAGCTTCGAAAAGCCGATAAGCGCCGAATTCTGAGGCCCTATTTGCAGCACATCCACGCCGTCGCCGACGAGCTCGAGCAGCGAAAGCGAGACCTGAAGCTTTATATGAACTCCAACGGAAGGTGGAGAACGGTGCCGTTTACTCACCCTTCGACGTTGGAGACGATCGCCATGGAACCCGATCTCAAAGCGAAGGTGAAGTCAGATTTGGAGTCGTTTCTCAAGGCCAAGCAGTACTACCACAGGCTGGGTCGGGTCTGGAAGCGGAGCTTTTTGCTGTACGGGCCGTCGGGTACGGGCAAAACCAGCTTCGTCGCCGCCCTGGCCAATTTTCTAAGCTACGACGTGTACGATCTCGATATCTCTAGGGTTTCAGACGATTCGGAGCTGAAGATGCTTTTGCTTCAGACGACGGCGAAGTCGGTGATCGTAATCGAGGACTTAGACCGGTTCTTAGCCCAAAAACCCACGGGTCCGGGTCTGAGCTTTTCGGGCATATCCAATTTTATGGACGGGTTGTTGAATTCGTGTTGCGCTGACGAGAGGGTCATGGTTTTCACTATGAACGCTAAAGACCACGTTGATCCGGGTTTTCTTAGACCGGGTCGGATCGACATCCATATCCATTTTCCGCTTTGTGATTTTAGTGCCTTTAGAAATCTCGCTACGAGTTATTTGGGTGTGAAGGAGCACAAGCTTTTTTCCCAAGTGGAGGAGATTTTCCAAAGCGGGTCGAGTTTGAGCCCGGCCGAGATCGGGGAGCTCATGATCGCGAACCGGAACTCGCCGAGTCGGGCTATCAAGTCGGTCATCACCGCGTTGCAAACAGACGGCGATGGCAGGGGGAATGGGAAGATCGGACGGCGCGGGTTTGATAGTAGTAATAATAATGGCGGGTCGAGAAAGTCCGCGGAGGAATCGGGTGAACCCGGTGGGGAGGGCGTTCAAACGGTTAGGGACTTTAGGAAGTTGTATGGCTTCCTGAGGATGAAAAGTAACAGAAATTCTCAGTCGTTCGATGCGGGTTCAGCCAAGGATGGCTGATCGGACGGCTTGGATGCTGGGGATGTTTGGAGGGGCATATCAGGTACATTGGGTTCAAGGATACGTGTCGAATTCTAATTGGGTGGAACATGTGATTGGAGTTGTGCCTGCCCCTAGAAGAATATAGAATTATTATAGGCAGAATTGCAGAATATTGCATTTAAAGCATATAATTTAATAGGACGAATCAACAAAGCCAAGCATTTGATAGTCTTTTGATATTTGTTTAGTTAGATTGCATGCTTTGTAGATAGCTCAATTGACAATTGGAATTTGATTCGATCTTTTTTTCTTTCTTCTTTTTTGGTAGTTTGTGTTGGAATGCTCTGGTTTTTGTTAGTACCACCCTGTGGGCATGTAAATGACAATGTTTTATTTTATTTTTAATTGGTTGATAATATGTAAATAAAAATGTTAGTTGATTACCAGAAAAGAAAACAGAATTATTAGCTGGAATATAGAGTTCCCTTTTATATTTGTTTTCCAGAAATTCAGTGTTTATATTACTACTTTTATTGAAAAATAAAAAAAGGTAGCAAGAATTATGAATGTTTTCTTAGAGGTCAAGGTAGAGAGGCATGCTTATTATTATCTTCATACAGGCATACACCAACACTAAAAAGTAAAGCAGTAATCAGATTAATGCTTAATAGAGTGAAATTAGTAATCAAATTATTGCTTAATATATAGAGTAAAATTAGTAATCAAATTATTGCTTAATATATAGAGTAAACTTAGTAATCAATTTATTGCTTATTAGAGTCAATATTTTCCAGAAATGGATGATAATCAGTCCACACTGAAGAAGATGTCAAATTTGTGATCAAAGCTCACATGTTGCCACATCAGTAGTAGATAGAGTTAAACTTTTATCTTTAATTACAAACTAAACTAAGTTACAGGAGTATGCTTACAACTTATCATAAAAATTTTAAGTGAACATCTAACAAAACCATATGAACCAATAATGTAATTTGGAAAAAAAATAAAAAAATAAAAGGCATTGGGCCTACTAGTGCAAGTGACTAACAAAAGTAACAAAAAACAAACCTATAAACCTCAATCAATCTGTGTCTGTGTAATGTAATATCACTGTTTTTAGTGCCTTGTTTCTAATATTAAAGGATGTCTGAGTGCCACATTTTCCCTGCTCCCATCGTTGTTGATAATGTATATGATTCTGCTTCCTTTTTCTCATTTTGTCTTTGGCCACAGAATCAGCCAAAATTTAGAACAAACATGAAAATTTGTTAAATATATCATATGTGACAAACAATAATAATAATAAGCAAGGAAATGACATGGCCCTCATAGGCTTGCATTTGTTTCCTCAAATCGTTTGCCAGTCAATTCTAAAGTTGATGCTCCAAACATTGAGAAGTGGTTGTAGTTTTTTTTATATGAAGAACTATAAATTTATTGGGGGAATTGTTTTGTCTGCCATATACTTATTAGGTCGTTTTCAGTCTGACTGTTGCAATTTAAGTACAAGAAGGTGAGACATTTCTACTGCCAAATGGGATAGTTTTTTATTCCCTGAATTGGTAATTTGGTATCACTGAACTGTAAATTAAGATTGTTGTTTAGATCAAATCATATATGAATATATAATCTAGGTTCATTGTCATTATCTAGTGACATAGTATGTCAAATATTTGGAAATTAATTTCTCTATTTATGTATTATAATATGCTTCAAATTTATTACTTTTTCTTTCATTGAAAAGCTGACTTAATTACGCAATATATGGTGAGGAAAAAATCACGCTACAATATGACAATCATCTTCGATCAACAAATTAAGTAAGTTTATAATTAATAAGTTCATTATAAAAAAATAAAATAAAAAAGTAACTTCCTTAGTAAATAGAATCTTACCAACTACTAATTGATCAAATGGCATTTTTACTAATTTTATTGGAAGAGGTTCGTCGAACCTCTCTTCCCCCAAATAAAAAATAAATAAAATTTTCCCTCACGAAAAATTAATTAAATAGGATGATAGGAGAGCCAACATTATTCCCTAACAAAAGAGAAAGACTATTGTTAATTACAACATGAACGTCACTAACCTATCAAAAAAAATAAAAACAAGAATGTCAATAACTTTAGTATAGAATTAAGACCGCGGCTCATTATGACCTTCTCCATCCATGTATGACAATTGGGACAATAACAATTTTCTTTTTTTTTGGTTGGCCAGTACAATAACAATTTCAATATACTAAATACCTATCCATCCATATATGACAATTGGGACAATAACAATTTCTTTTTCTTTTTTTGGCCAGTACAATAACAATTTCAATGTACTAAATACCTATCCATCTAAAATGTCTCACCGATACCAAAAAAACAAAAGAAAAAAAAAATGCCTCACTGATTTTTTTGTTTTTTTTGATGATTATGCATGTCAAATAATTAACCAACAAATTTTGGTTTTACTTATTTTTGACCTCTCCAATGTCCCCATATTATAAAGGCATGCCTGAGCCTTACTCATGATATTCTTCTGTCAGCAATTAATATATGATTGTTCTTCTGGTAAGTAATTAATATATGACTTCAAGTTCGCAGAAATAGATTGCAAATTTGCAATGATGATGGGGTATCAGAAGGTACGTTCTTCTTAGTCACTCCAGCTGGTTCTTTTATCATCAATTAAAAGTTTAATGCCTATTTTTCCTGCCACCCTAGGATATGTCCCACAGGACCACAACCCCAAATTTATAGGACATACATACCCTTTTTCTTTTTAATTACTATGAAATATTTAGCCTTTTTTTTGTAATAAAAAAATTATGTATATATACAAAAGAGTTTTTTTTATTAAATAATATATTATAGTATTAGATTGTCAATTATCATTATTAATTATATAAAATTATGTATAAATGTGTAATTTTCATTAATAATTTGAGAACATAACATATTTTAATTGTTACATTATTAATAAATTAATTAATTAATAATTAAGATTATAACATGTCATGTCAATTAATTGAACAAATTATTTTAGTTTGAGAACATAACATCTCAATCAAGACTATACATTTAATTCCAACTAATCAATAATGTTAATTGATAATTTGAGATTATACCTTTTCAATTCATTTTGATAAGAGAATATTATTTAAATATAAATCCATAGGTGGTATATGTTATAACATTTTGGACTGTTACAATTCATTTTGGCTTGAAATAAATTAAACATTATAGCTTGCCTTTTAGCAGTAATCATGGATGATTACCTGGTTTATTTACAATGTCATGCGCACGCACGCATGACATATAAAATGAGCATGCCACATTGCCACAATATTAGTCCATGAATACAGGCACTAGTCATTTTGAAGAGGTGCCATGCCAGCTGATCTTCATGAATAAAATTCATTACATGAAATTTGTCTCAATAAATGTGGACAGATCAAATGGGTAACTTTGTGACATGATTATTGATGCCAATACTTAACACCAAAAGGTAATGCATCATTATTGCTAAGCATAAGTAGTTGGAATGTAATGAGTATGCCTAAGCTAGGCAAGCTAGAGCTATATTATATAATAAAATTATTAAATTTGTTCATCAAATTATGTATTTGTATATATATTAGTATTTTTATTTGTTCGAAATAAATAATTTGTAAAATGAGCAAAAATTTAAATCAATAAAGTGTTGTCATATCATTTAATATATAAAATCTGGTGAACAAATATAGTAATCCTAACCATACTCATATGTTAATATGTTATATATGCTTATTTTATAAAGAAAATGATTTCCTTAATTCCAATTTCATAATTATTTTATTGTTAATAATTTATTATGTAGTTTTGGTTTGATGGTACCCATAACCTAACTCATGATTGTATTTGATAGAGTTTTGGAGAGTGAGAGTGATAGATCGATAGGCCAAGTGGCCCAAGTCCAACAAACTTCTTTTACTTTCCCAGCATAAAGAAAGAAAGAAAGAAAGAAAAAGAAAGAAAGAGTAAGCAAATTTGATAGAAAAAGATGTCTGATGGGTGATGCTTGCCTATTTTTTCTGTACCTACTGCACTGCCTTGGGGCATACACGTATCCCTATCTTGGGGCACAAATATTATTTTCAAGCCGTGCAAATTTGGTTTGTCTTATTAGCCCTCTTTGGTGGGTAATTTGTACTTTTGTAGCTTGACAAGCTCAAATGAGTTATGAGGTTTAGCTTAAATGACATCTAACCAACGTATTAGATTTTAAAATTTTTGGTAAAATTTTATTTTTTTAGGGTGTCGAAATTAAAACACATGTTTAATAATTTTTTGGGAAGATTTCGCCGAAATTTTTGAAATTTTTGAAATTTCGGCGAAATTTATCAAAATTTATCGAAATTTTCATATTTTCTATTTTCTCCAACTTTAGAAATTAACCAAAAATAGCTCGAAACTTCAAATAATTCACCGAAAAATTCTACGGACTCGTATTGATGAGTACTAATTTCCTATAATCTCAAAATAGTCAAATTGCTTTCAAAAAAATTATGAAAAATTCTATTCTTATAATTTAATTCTGAAAAAAATAATAATCTCCAAATTCTTGAATTTTTATTTTCTAAAATTCATTTCTATACAACTAAACTCTAGAACCACAACGAAAGGTCTAAGTTAGTTCAAATAAATTTAAAGAAATATCTAATTCATTTAAACAAACCTTAAAACAAATTTGAAAATTTTAAGTAATAAAATTACCATAAGCCAAAATTTGGGTTGTTACACTTAGTGAAGACAAAGATTGGCTAGGTGAGAGTCACGGGAAAAAAGAAGGAAAGATAAAAAAATAAAAATAAAAGACTGAAGAGAGGCACGGGGAAAAAAAGTAAGGAAAGAAAAAAAAAAAGAGAAAAAATGAGGGGGGGTTTAGGGCCTTTGGACAATTGGAAAAAAAAAAAAAAGTTTGAGATTTCATTTAGTTATTTTAAGTCTTAAACTTTAATACATTTCTATATAAAAAAATAATTGAAAGTATCCTAAAGGGCTTAAAACCTAATATCTTAAAAAATATAGAGTATATAGGATTTAATGTATAGATTATAGAGTATAAAGAGTATTAGGGTATATAGAATATATAGAGTATTAGGGTTTAGATTTTAGTGTATAATTAAATTATACAGTATAAATAATATACTAATTTTGTTTATTCATTATACTAATTTTATTTAACAGTATTTGCTACAGCACACATTATATTCACCTTATATCACATGAAACCTATTATATAATTTGATTTCTTCAATTTTTTTATAAATTTAGTAGATAATATGTTAAATAAACATATGATAAAGTTTTATTTAAAATTTTCATATTTTAATAGCAATTTTCGTCTAATTTCTATCGAAATTTAAAAAATTTTAAAATTTTCGTCGAAATTTTCATTGAAATTTTCATCGAATTTCTTCGAAACCTGAAATTTTATTCCTTGCATCTAACACGCAGTTTTTAGAGTCATTCTCATATGCTGGTAGCACCATTTAAAATATTACATCCATTTTCCTAAATGTGATTTTTTTTTTTCCTCGATCGAATTTTGGGACATCTCTTAAATTGTAAAGAGAAATATCATTAGATGAATGACTAGTTCATAATTATTGTTTTATCATGTGATACATTAGTTGGTAACAAAAAATTGGAATAATAATTAGTCCATCCGGTTAAAAATGAAGGAATTTTTTCATACGACCATAACATCACGTGCTATATCAAACTAAAATTTTTCATGAAATAGAGACGACCCGTCTATGCGATTAAAAAAAAAAAAAAGAAATACAAAGACGACTTGTCGTTTGATAAACCTTGAGACGGAGCATATTTACTGCTCCTGCAACCTTAAAAAAACGACTTTGATCAGGGCCCTGGTTTTAACAAGAAAGGAAGGCCTGATGTCCGGGCCCAGTCACCCAATGCCCATTGCCCAAGCCCACATTGACTGTTCACCTACAAAACGATTTTTTGTATTGTGGGGTGGGTCATCCAACAGTTCCAAACTTCCAACCAAATCAATTAGTGAAAAGGTACCAATTTTTTATTTTTATTTTTTATTAATCAATTGTTATTCATGAAAGTCGAATTGAGAACTGCTTTCAAACAAAGAACAACTAGTTTCAAACAAAGAACAACTAGTGTCATCCTATCAAAATGGCATCTCTAATTCTCTACTATCTATACCATCTATACCATATGCAATAATTAATGTAAGGTCTAAATTCCTTTTTCCTTTTTTTATTTTTTATGTTTTTAGGCCAAAGGTCTGACATTCTTAAATTCTTAGGTGTGCATCACCTAAACTTTTAAGCAACATAAATATTGCATCATCGGAGAGACTTATAGCTCCAATGGTAAAATACTTAGCCAAGGCCCTACATTGATAATCCACAGTGATAATTCGACTCTTACATTTTCCAACCAAGGCCTGAGGCACAAAAGAAAAGCACTAGCCTCAGCCAATGGAACCCATTTTCAACCCAAGCATGCATATATATAATATATTTTGTATTGAAATTCTTAGAAAATGTAATCAACAAGAGCAAGCAGACAGTTTCTTCATCTCACTAATCTCCAAATCAGACCCAGAAATAACATCAATTTTTGCCCCTTTAAGATCACCCCCATTGGTCACTTTCCCATTGCCACATTCCAATGCCTTCTTAGACACCACAGTGGCATATATCTCCTCTAGCACCCTAAAGAATGCAGTGTCCACATTGTCACCACTGAGAGCTGATGTCTCAGAAAAAAACAGCCCTTGTTCCTCAGCAAACTCCACTGCATCTTCTGTGGGCACGTCCCTCCTGTCCCCAAGATCGGCTTTGTTCCCGATCAGCATGATCACGATGGAGCTGTCCGCGTGAGCCCGGAGCTCCTCCACCCACCTTGCCACATGATCAAAGCTCTGCCTCTTGGTGATGTCGTACACCAGCATGGCCCCTAGTGCACCTCTATAGTATGCACTTGTTACTGCTCGATACCTATCATTACAATTTCAAACATATCACTAATATTTTTTTCGGTTCTTGCCCAAATTCACTAGAGGTTGGTTTGAGCAGCATGCTCAAATTGAATGCATCTGTACAGTGAATTTAATGTTGCTGATGCATATATGCAGAGCCCTGTGGTCCAAAGCTAATGTTCACTTAACTAGCATGCAGTGCAGTGCATCCACTAAAAAATGTGCAGGTTTAATTTTCACACATGCAGATTGCAGAGCCCTTAATTTGCACATGCATGTCTGTCATTTAGAGAGAGAGAGAGAAGAATCTTTGTGTCTGTTATTGGGTATTTTTAATGGAATTACCCATTTTTGGCATGTCTCTAACTACATTTACATTACAGCTAAATCATAGGGCACGTTAAGTTGGTCTCTTCTTCATTTGGTACAGGGCTACTAGCTAGCTATATCCCAATAGTAGAGGGTACTTTTTATTAAGTTATTTCATGTACGTTTAGATTTAGATATGGTAACTAATTAAACAAACAAATTGTTGATCATTATGTTTGATCATGGTGTTTGATCATATACCCTGCATGAACATTGTTAATCATGCTTCATATACCTGTATAGATTACAAGATTTAAACCAAAATTGTTGTTAGATATAATTATGTTAAAGCGCCCATCAACATTCAAATTGAAGTCACATTATTTGTAGTAGAAACAGAGTAGCTAGTTATAAGAAAAGTATGAAAATCAGTATTCCTAGTGTTTGAGAAAATGAGGAAAAGAGAAAGAGGCAAACCTTTCTTGGCCAGCAGTATCCCAGATCTGGGCCTTGACAACTTTGCCTTTAATGGTGACAGTCCTGGTCTGGAACTCAACCCCAATGGTGGACTTGGAGTCAAAGCAGAACTCATTCCTTGTAAACCTGGACAGTATCTGAGTCTTTCCCACTGCTGAGTCTCCAATCACCACCACCTTGAACACATAGTCTATCTTTTCATGACCATTAACATGAATCTCCTGCTGATGCATCCTCTCTGCCTCAACCCCATTCATTTCTTGGTTCATTTTTCTCTCTACCCAAACAAACAATAAGATGATCAACAAACAATATGGCTCTGGCACTACTAGTACTCTCTCTGTCTCTCTCTCTGTCTTTTTCTTTTGAAATTGGACTTCAAAACTTGGTCTTTGTTAGTCTTGAAGAGGTAAGTGGGAGTAAGTAAAGGAACAGGAAAAGGGATTTTCAAAATTAAAAGAGGAGAAGACAAGACAGGGTTGCCAATCACAGGTGGGGAAAGAGAGCTGGTAATGAAATATGGACCAGTCCTTGTCCCTCTCTTAAATGCTTTACTTAGCATAGGGGATGTACCATGCATTATTCAATCATATAGTATGTATTATCTTTCTGCTGTGCATAATTTGAGGCAAAAACTGTCAGTCAAAAGTTGTACGAGTTTTTGCTTAAAGGGTTTTGAACTATTGGGATCTGGGAGTTGTATATTAAAACTTTAAAGTGCTCCATTTAAGCAGCTAACATATATACTTTCATACTTTTGTGTCTTTGGACTTTGGATTTTGTGGCATAATGATGCAAGGCATTGCCACTTTTCTTTGGCTGAATTCCCTCATTTTCTGATCATGTTGTTTACAGGGAAAACAGGGGTTTTATAACTGTAAATCAACTATTTCATTATTACAACTTACAATACAAGCAAGAATAGGTTGGTGCTTGATAGTTGATAATAAACCAACCCATTTTGAAGCTTTAAAAGAAATTGGGCTATTCATAAAGTTGATTTTTTCATCATTTAAAGCAAAACAGGTTGGTCCATGAACCAACTCATCTGAAGCTTGTTGGACTATTAATATAAACTATTACTTACTTGCATTCTGGCTTAAATGTATGATTAAGTTGAAAATATGATAATATAATAATATAACATGTTAAAATGTATAGTAAAATAACATCACTATATATTTTAATAACAAAATAAATATGTAAACTATGAAATTGGGCTTAAAATCTTGTCATTTCAGTGGGGCAGTTGGGTAGCCAGGCATGCAATTTAATGTTTTTCTCTTGAAATTAAATGCTATGTATAATACCAGTAGGTCCAGTACGGAGGTATATATAGGATGCAGCTCTGTCTCCACCAAATCATTTAGCAACATGAACCAGTCATTAAATATTTCAGAGCCGATCTCCTTTAGATTAGTTTAGATTGTTCTCAACATGATCGATTAACCAAAAGATATGTTAGTTTTATTATCATGTATCAAATGCTTAAAAGGTTTATAAATCAGTTCTTCTATATGCTCTTCCTTTATTGAATTTGATCCACCAAAGCAAAGACTCTTTTCTACCAAGATTTATGATTTTTTGACTTCAACTCATTATAATCTGCAACATTGAGTTATTCTCTTTACAAACAATATATTGTCATATTTTTATACCTATGTATTTATGACCCATAGCTACAAAACCAACTTACATATGAAACTTCTTTATATATATCCTTTTTGTGTCTGTACAACAATACAGTGACCTTTGTGATGTCCGCACCGACAAAATGTTTGGTGCAGCGACATTTGTAAGAAATAATAATGATATGATTAAAGGAAAAATTTCAAGGACATAAAAAGTTGAGAAGGGAACACAAATCCATGCTTATAGACTTATAGTTATTGTATATTATTATCATGCATATAAGGAATGTTATTACTTCTCCTTTTTATTTTTTTCTTCTATATTTTTTTCCTTTCTTTATTATGCAGTATATATATTCGCATAATTGAAATTGTTTATTTTGTATATCACTATTTAAACATCATTTATATAAAAATTTAACCAAATCTAAAATCGTCTAATCATTTAACTATTATTAAATAAATACCGTCGTCTATTTATTTAATGACAGTTTGATGAGTAAACAATTTTCAATTCAATTTATTTTATACCAAAATGATTTTTAAAGGGTAAATTAGAAAATGAACAATTGCAATTATGAAATTAGCATTTCTCATATATTATTTTGGGAAAAGCTACAAAGTGTACATATTTGTAACTTGCTATGGTATTTATTGAGAATGAGTGGATGACCCACTCTACTTTAAAATTAGTGAATTACAAACCTTTAGAAGTGACCATTATTAAAGAGTTTTGCCACCTCTAAACTTAGTAGATTCGAATTTTCTACTTGTTTCTTCTTTATTTGTTTTTACTTGATTTTTAATATTATTTAAGGATTTTTACTTGATTTTTAATATTATTTAAGGATTTTTACTTGATTTTTAATATTAGTTAAGGATGTGTGAGCAAAACATGAGATCAATTCATAACACTTTTGGAGTGTTACGGGGGTCACATGTATATAATTATATATGGTTGGAAGTTTGGAACTTGGAAGGTGGTTTATGGGCTGGACTGGGGGGTCCAATAAATGGGCCTGTGTGTCCAATTCAATGCTCTATTTGTAGTGGGCCGTATGAAGATGGGCCTGTGGACCGAGGTTTCACCTGCAAGCCTGCAACGTTTATCTACAAGTCATTTTGAATCATCCATTCGGCATTGAGTGGCTGAAAGCCTGAACTGAAGCCTATCCTCATCTCCTCCTCCATGGAAACCTTGTCAAGCTCTGTCTCAACCCTCAAAGTCCCAACTCTTCGTTCTTCAACAGCATCTCGTGAACTCCATCAATTCAAGAGCTCTTCCAACCCACACAAACTTCCTCCACCAACCCACCTCCACTCCACCACCAAACCCAACAACTTAATCTCCAACAAAACCCCCTCTTTCACTCACAAGGCCTTAACTTTAACCCCCTCATTTTCAATCCCCTCTCAAACCCTCTCTCCCATTTCTTCATCACCCCCAGATCTCCACACAAAACCAGCAACTGGGTATGCTGCAGCTCTCCTAGACATTGCTCAATGCAACAGTTCCCTTGGCTTGGTTTCAAAGGACGTCCAGAGGTTCTTGAAGTTGCTCCACAACAGGCAAGTTCAAGCTGTCTTGGTCAACCCCTTTGTGGGTGAGAAAGAGAAGGGCCTGGTGGTGAAGTTGGTGGCTGAGAAAGGGAGATTTGATAGGCATTTGGTGGGTTTGGTGAAGATGTTGGTTGAGAAAAACAAGGTGGGAATTGTGAAGCAAATGTTGGAGGAGTTCCAGAGGATTTACAATGAGTTGTGTGGGACTCAAGTGGTTCTGGTTTCATCACCAAGAAAGATGGAGGAAAGTCAGCTGTTTGGGATTGCTGAGAGGGTGCAGAAAGTAAGTGGGGCTATGAAGGTTCAGGCAAGGAATTTGGTTCATGAAAGCTTACCTTCCTTTGCTGTATGAAACTATAAGCAATGTACTAAAGATCTAAGTTTGGTAAGCTCAAAGCTCATATTTTTCATGATGTTCCAGATGTTGGTGATGAACTGATGATCACTGTCAGTTGCCCACAATTGTAGAAATATTGCCCAAAACTTTTTACATGTTGATTATTTTAACACATCATAGAATGCTTCATGAATTCAGTGAAATTTATTCCTCCCAAGAAAGAACATATGACAGTGGATTGTGATAGAATAGTAATTCAGATTTCAATTGACCAATTGAGTTCAATTTGATTCCAATTCTGAAAATTTTGTTGAAAGAGATAAGGATCACACAAATACCTTTACACATCACATATCTCATTTGGCTGCAATGACTTTGTTTCCTTCATGAAGTGTAGTTAATTCCCATGATGCTATTCTTCTCATTAGCTCTGAATTCTTCATCTATGATTGCTTTCTACTTTTCACTTCATGCTGCTGCTTCTTAAAATGTCAAAGGTTCTATAAATTCACATTATCAAACTCTTAAGTTTCTTCATAGATTTCATGTAAACTTTTCATCTTTATTGGAGTCCCTTGAGAACTAGATCTCAATGAACCATCCTTGGTGTGTAGAACATAATAGTGGGTGAAGATGAAAATAGTCGTGGAGTGTAATATTGCTTGGTGACAAATTTGTCCCATCACAATATGTATTCTTGGTAGCCTTGCAACATTTCGAGGGTGTTTCAAGTCAGTGCATAATGCAGCAAAAAGTTCATATACTTGTTTCATTGTATCTTGAATTTTACTGCACTTTAGTGGATCAAATAACTATTTCACAGAGATGGCCGAGTGGTTGATAGCCCCAGTCTTGAAAACCTGTATAGTTCGAAAAAAAGAACCATCGAGGGTTCGAATCCTTCTCTCTCCTTTTACTCGGTGAATAGATTTATTGTTTTTTTTGTTTGTTTTATTGGTTTTACACTTTTACCCGCATAAAAGGAAAGGGCTCGGCTGATTAAAAATTCTACAATACATGTCATATAACCATTCTTTTATTACAATCGTTACGTACAGTTCTGCACAAATGCTAGAGCTATCAGCGCACCATTAATTTTGTATGTGTTTTTAATAAAACAAGAAATTCAAGAAATTTTTTTAAGAAGAGGGCAAGGAATAAAATTTCGGATTTCGAGGAAATTTCGATGGAAATTTCGACGGAAATTTCGAAGATTTTTAAATTTCGACAGAAATTAAACGGAAACGATGGAAATTACTATCAAAATACGGAAATTTTAAATGAAACTTTACTATATGTTTATTTAACATATTATTTACTACATTGATAAAAAACATTGAAGAAACCAAATTATATAGTAAGTTTCATGTGATATAAGATAAATATAATGCGCGCTGAAGGTAAATACTATGAAATAAAATTAGTATGATGAATAAATAAAATTAATATATTATTTATACTCTATAATATATACACTAAATTCTATATACTTTATAATCTATACTCTATATTATTTAAGATATCGTATAGAATATTAGGGTTTAGGTCATTTAGGATATTTTTAATTATTTTTTATATAAAAAGGTATTAGAGTTTATTAGTTTAGGGTTTAAAAACAATTAAACGAAACCCCAAAACGGCCAAACGAAATCTCAAATCATTTTTTTTTTCAATTGCCCAAAAACCTCAAGGATATGGTATATGATATTAGGGTTTAGATTCTTTAGAGTATTTTAAATTATTTTTTATATAGAAATATATTAGAGTTTATAAATTTAGAATTTAAAAACAACTAAATGAAACTTCAAAAAGGCCAAATAAAAACTCAAACTATTTTATTATCTTTACAATTGCCCAAAGGCCCCAAACCCCAAACCCCAATCAACCTTAAACCTTTTAATTTTTTTTCTCTTTCTTACTTTTTTTTTTTTCTTTTTTTCTTCTTCTTTTTCTTTTTTTCTTTTCTTTTTCTTTCCTTCTTTTTCTTTTTTTCCTTTCTTTTTTTTTTAAACTTTTTCTTTCCTTCCTTCCCTTTCCTTTCTTTTCCCCCCCGAGTCTCCAGCAAAACTTCTTCCACACTCTCTCTCTCTCTCTCTCTCTCTCTCTCTCTCTCTCTCTCTCTCTCTCTCTCTCTCGCCCCCCTGCCGTGCCGCCTGCCACGCCCTCGATCTCCCTCGATCTTCCTCCTGCTGCGCCCCCCGGCCACCCCCTGCTGCCGCCCCTCCTTTCTCCCCCGATCTCCCCCTGCCGCGCCTCCCCTGCAGCTGCCGGTGAAAACTTCGGCGAAATTTCAAAAATTTCGCGGAAATTATCCCGAAAATTTAACAAAACTAGGTTTCGATTTCGACCCCTCCTTAAATCGAAAATTTCGGCGAAATTTTGCCGAAATTTTCGAAATTTAAACCCTTGGAAGAGGGTGTATTAAATAGAAAGAGAAAATGGCATTACCACAAAACAAGCTATTAAACTTTCAGGAAAAAAAAAACAAATTATTAAATAAAACTTCAGTTGTTAATGAAAATAAGAATTGAAACGTTTCACTACCAATTGCAAAACACTGTTTCAGAATGATCCACAAATCCACAATGAACATGGATTGTTGAGCCGGATTAATCTTGTATGGGGCATGCCCCTCTGGTCATCTCTCACATGAGGTGAGATCCACAACCAAACCTCAGTGGGACATCTCTCACATGAGGTGGGATTCGTGGAATCCACATGGGCATCTCTCATGTGGGATCCACAATCAAGCCCCGTGGGGCATGCCCCATTGAAGACTCTTGAGCCCATGAGCCGTTCAATTTGGTGCAGATGGACATGTCTGGAATAATCAAGATCAAATTTTTTTTTCTCTGTGGATAAAAAACGTGATTGCGACTAGTCAGACGGCAAAGGGTCCCCGCGCAAACAATACGTGTTTAGAAGAACTGCATACTTTTCAAAGATGGCAACTTGTCCAAGCTGCTAGTTTTTTTTTTAGCCGGGGACAAGCTGCTAGTTTAAAGTTAGTAATTTACCTCCATAAAGTTGGGTCCTTTTTTTTCGTACTTGTTATATTTTCAATTGGTAGAAAGTATTAAGTATTGCAGTCAATCCTGGCAAAAAAAAAAAAAGAAAGTATTTCTGTCAACGGTGGTTGGTGTTGCTGCATTTCTGAGTGGAACCTCCACAAGATTAAAGAAAAAGACACAGAAAGAAAAGTTTTTCTCTTTTACTTCTATAGTTCTATACTTCTATGAAAACTTATTTTTTATTTTTTCCTTTTTGACAGAGAAAACCTTTCAAAGAAGAGGTCAAGACTTGGGACTTGGGAGAGGGGGAGAGAGGTCAGTCTCCACTTGTAGACAACAAACTGAAGACAATTTATTTTTCAGATTACAACTTTCCAAAATTACCCAAAAAGAAAAGGGCGAAAGAAATATAAATTGTTTCTAATCATATTTTTCAATTTTCTTTCTTTTTTGTTTTGAAGGTGTCTGTGGTGACTTGATTGCTAATTGTCTCTGGAAATTTGTGTGCATTTTCCTCAAAAATTTTGTTGAAGAGAGTGATGGTGCTGTGAATTTTGATGGGCATAAACTCTCTTTCCCAGGTCTGTCTCTTTTGCTTTCTCTTCTTGCATCAGTGAAGACTTTGTTGTTGACTAAATGGATTTTGGCCTTCTGGGTTATTGCATGTTCGATGCTTAATGGGGGTCTTTCTGAATTGCAATTTGAGCTTGAAATTGAAGGAAGAAGCTGAAAAATGAAGCACTACTGATTTCAGTTTATTGAATTAGGACTAGAATTTACTAATAGTTGTGCTTTCTATCCTTGTTCAAGTGCATGATATTTGTTGGCTTAGGTTTGCATGAAGTAGTTTGCTAGAATGGATATGTTTACTTTGTTTGGTTGCTGAGAGAATGCAGGAAAGAATGAAGAATTTTGGTTAAATTACAAAATTTTCATTATTTGGTAATAAGGAACTCCAATCAATTATGTCCGGTACAAATTCAGGCTGAGCTTGGTTTCAGTCTTTATTTGTTGATAAACAAAACGAAACGACCCTTCTTTTGGTCGCTGACAAAACTGAGGGGTAAGGAAATGTCAGTTTCAGTGTTATTTCATTTTGTTTTGGTTTCTGAAAGATGGAGACTAATAATTGGATTTGGAGCATTGAGTGGAACCTTCCATATATCAAAATCAAGGAAGAATACAAGACTCAAAATTTTGTTCATCTTTCTCAACAACTAAACAGAGAATTTCTATGTGGTTTTTAATTTTCTATGCTGTTCATTTCTGCCTTTTGCTCTGCAACTGAATGGAGAGTTGGGTCCATCAGTATATGAATAATTACATTCAACTTATATAATCATTCTACTGTAGTATGACTAAGACTAAGAAAATATTGTAATATTGCCGATTGAAATTGAATGCAGGCATATACTGAAAATTTATTGGAAGGTGATATGGGTATGAAAACTATTTTGGATGAAAAGCTTCAGGGTGTTGTCCTGCAACAGGGCTTCTGCCATTTTTTGTCAGTTATGCAGTCGCATGGGATATGAGGATCTCGCTTACTAGTTTTAGTGGGTTGCAAAATGTTGGCAGTAGACTTGGTTTCAAGTGCTACATCTGCTCCAGTTTCAGAAGTCATTTGTCAAACGGTAGAGGCCATTTTCGAAATTATAGTTGCTGCCAGCGATGTCCTTGTGAAGAAGGATACTTTTAAGGAACTTGCAACTTATGTGGAAAGGATAGTCCCCATCTTAAGAGAGTTGAATAAGAAAAATGTTGTTCAATCTGAGAGCCTAAACAATGCCATGGAGATTCTTAACCGAGAAATCAAAGCTGCGAAGCAACTGACTGTTGAGTGCAGCAAGAGAAACAAAGTGTATCTCTTAATGAATTGCCGAACAATAGTTAAGCACCTAGAGGACACTATGAGAGAGATCAGTCGGGCTTTAGGTCTTCTTCCCCTAGCCTCTCTAGATCTTTCACTTGGCATAGTTGAAGAAATTGAAAAGCTTCGTGACAATATGCAGAGAGCTGAGTTCAGGGCAGCAATAGCAGAAGAAGAGATTTTGGATAAAATTGAGTCTGGAATCCAGGAGAGGAATGTCGATCGTTCTTATGCCAATGATTTGCTGGTTCTCATAGCACATGCAGTTGGAATCTCAACTGAGAGGTCAGCATTAAAGAAGGAATTAGAGGAATTCAGGAGTGAGATAGAAAATGCTCGTCTGAGGAAAGACCAGGCCGAAGCTATACAGATGGAACAGATAATTGCTTTACTAGAAAGGGCTGATGCAGCTTCGTCTCCTCAGGAGAAAGAAATGAAGTACTTCATTAAGCGGAAATCTTTGGGTACTCAACCATTGGAACCGCTTCAGTCATTTTATTGCCCAATTACCAGGGATGTTATGGTGGACCCTGTGGAAACTTCTTCTGGACAGACATTTGAGAGAAGTTCTATAGAAAAGTGGTTTGCTGATGGGAACAAATTGTGCCCACTGACCATGACTTCTTTAAACACATCCATTTTACGGCCCAATAAAACTCTGCGGCAATCAATAGAAGAATGGAAGGATAGAAATACCATGATTATGATTGCTTCCATGAAATCAAAGCTCAAGTCCAAAGATGAGGAAGAAGTGCTTCATTGCCTGGAAGAACTACTAGATCTCTGTAAACAAAGAGGCCTGCATCAGGAATGGGTCATAATGGAGAATTACATACCTATTCTCATTCAACTTCTTGGTGTAAAAAATCCTGAGATAAGGAACCTTGCTCTTGTCAACCTTTGCATTTTGGTGAAGGATAATGATGATGCTAAGGTAATATACTTTGTTTACCTCAACTACATCATATACTCATCTCTCGGTCTCTCTGTGATCTTTGAATGATGTTCTAAAATATGAACGGTTTCAATCATTGAATTGTAGGTCCGAAGATGATGTTCTTACTTTTGTTAAAGTAAGGACATCCTTAATTGAAAATTTCCCTATATATATAGTGCATAGCAACAAATCTGTAGAATCCCTCTAGTGCTGTAGTCTTCTTTTTCTGAACAAGATGGTCTTCATTTACCTGCACAAAAAGAAAAAAGAAAAAAAGTAGGTTTATTGTAGCTATGAATTCATTTTATTTTCTTCTAGTCTATCTTTTTTTTTTTTTCTTTTTATTCCCTCTGCATGGTTATAACCTCATAATTAATGTTGCAGGTAAGAATTGCCCAAGCTGATAAAGGCATTGAATCTATTGTTCGTTCACTTGGGCGCCGTGTTGAAGAAAGGAAGTTAGCAGTGGCATTACTGTTGGAATTATCAAAATGTAATTTGATAAGAGACTATATTGGGAAGGTTCAAGGTTGCATACTCTTATTAGTTACCATGTCCAACAGTGATGACAATCGAGCTGCCAGAGATGCACGAGAGCTGTTGGAGAATCTGTCATTCTATGATCAGAATGTTATACAGATGGCAAAGGCAAACTATTTCAAACATTTGCTGCAGCGTCTCTCTGCAGGTTCTCTTACTATTCTGTCATCTTAATTTATTATAAATGGCTTGTACATGATCTTTCCTTCTTCTTTTGGGTGTACAATAAGAAGGCTCTCATATAAATTGTAAAATTGATCTTTCTAAAGTAATGTTGCAACCCTTGGGAAAATAACCCTACAAGTGTAGTTAGCAATTTTACCCTGGATGATAGAATAAATCAATAATGTACCTGAATAGTTTGCACTTACATGATTGTTTCTCTAATTGTTGTGATTCTCATTCCTAAAATGAGTTCCTGGGTAAATGTGACTTAAAATACCATTTTAATGAAACTATTACAGGGCTAAAAAAGGCAGATATTGCTCTCATTTGAATATTGTACTGCATCAGGTGCTGCACAATGTTACAGAAAATGAAATTCTGCATAATTTTGAAACGGTTAAACATAATAGAGCATGACTTGATGGTCAATGATTATACTCTATATAATGGTTCTTTCTGATGTTTAGGATTGTATGTACTATGTAGTAAAAAAAGGTTTGCAATCTTATTTTAATCGGTAAATTTATTCATCAGTGATCCAACTTTTGACTTAATCCAATTGTATTTCATTATTATTTGTTTTAATGAATTCTTTAATATGATTATTTTAAATTCAACTGATATGTTAGAGATCTCTTAGTATGATTTATGAAAGCTTGAATTTGTTCTATCTATTTTATATTTATTTAAGAAAAACTTAGCCTTAGGTATCCATTGTGAATTTCAGTGTGTATGTTTGCTACAATTCATGTCTTAAGGCTTCATCTTATGAGTTAAGGAAGTTTGTTTCTATAAATTTTGTCATTTCTTTATTCAGGACCAGAAGATGTGAAAATGGTCATGGCATCAAATTTGGCAGAGATGGAATTGACTGACCACAATAAAGAGTCTTTGCTTGAAGGTGGAGTACTGGGTCCACTTCTCTACATGGTCTCACATGGTGACATTCCGATTAAAATGGTGGCTGTTAGAGCCCTTAGAAATCTCTCAAGCTTACCTACAAATGGTCTGCATATGATTCGAGAAGGTGCAGAGCGCCCATTACTTGACCTTCTTTTTGATCATAACTCATCATTGTCAAGTTTGCGTGAATATTTAGCAGCCACAATTATGCACCTCGCAATGTCAATTGTGTCTCAAGAATCCATCCAGACACCAGTTTCATTTTTGGAATCGGATGAAGATATTTTCAAGCTTTTCTCTTTAGTTAACTTGATGGGGCCTGATGTACAGCAAAGCATTATTCGCACCTTCCACACCTTGTGTCAATCCCCCTCTGCTGTAAATATCAAGACCAAGTTGATACAGGTGAGTATCTTATTGGAGTGAGATTTGTTTCCTGCTGACATAAATTTACTAGTATAGAAATTTGAATGGTATGAGATGATCCAAGGGTGGCTAGTCTCATAAGGACTTTGGAGTTAGTGCAAAGGTCCAAAGGGATATTAACTGAAATAACATGAAGTGAAGCTTCGGTCATAGTGTCTTTCTGTTAAGAAATTGCAATGCCATTCATGTTTTGCAATTAGTGATCATCATCATTCAACTTACCTAATCAGGCTCCTGGAAACTTTAACCGCTAGAGTGTCTGAGTGTTTTACCACTTTGTATTTATGGATTAAGGTGGTTGTGTATAACATTTTGTGTACATCCTTAGTCCCAATTATTTATTACATATGCATTGGAACATTCTTTCATCTCATTCGGACATCTTTCTCGTTCTTGTCTCCTCCTTTACGGATTTACTGTGTTCTTCTGGGTTGATTCTTTTCACCCCTAATACTGATACAGTATGGAGTTAGGAAATGTAAAGTAAGGTGCATATTTTTATTGACTTTTAGGTTCTAATTCCTAATTCTATTTTTTCATTCATTTCATCACTTGGCATAATAATATCTTTACTAGGTGGTAACTTGATTTACTCAGCTTCTGCTAGATAATCATTATATAAGCTTTAACTGATGTAGTTACCTTTACAGTCCTCAGCTGTGCAAGTACTGGTTCAATTGTGTGAGCATGATAACCTGAACCTACGAGCAAATACTGTAAAGCTGTTATCTTGCTTAGTAGAAGGTGGCAATGAAGCCACCACCATCCTGGAGCATGTGGGTCAGAATTGCATTGAGACTATACTCAAGATCATCAAATCTTCTAATAGTGAAGAAGAGATCGCCTCTGCAATGGGCATTATCGCTAACCTTCCCGAAACCCCCCAGATCACAGAGTGGCTTGTGGATGCTGGGGCATTACCAGTTATATTCAGTTTTCTCCAGAATGGCAAGCAGAATGGTCCCTATAAGAATCAGTTGATAGAAAATGCTGTTGGAGCCATTTGTCGTTTCACTGTTCCAACAAACTTGGAATGGCAACAGAGTGCAGCTGCAACTGGCATTATACCCTCATTCGTACAGTTGCTGGAATCTGGAACCTCCTTGACTAAAAAACGTGCAGCCATATCTCTTTCTCGATTTTCAGAGAGTTCACCACGGTTGAGCAGGTCCTTACCTAAGCAGAAACGACTCTGGTGCTTCTCTGCCCCACCAGAAACTGGATGCCCTGTTCATGGAGGATTCTGTAGCATTGTTTCATCATTTTGCCTTGTGGAGGCTGATGCAGTGGGACCACTTGTTAGGATTCTTGGGGAACCTGATCCTGGAGCTTGCGAGGCTTCTTTAGATGCATTATTAACTTTAGTTGAAGGTGAAAGACTGCAGAGAGGTAGCAAGGTGCTTGCAGATGCAAATGCCATACCACCTATGATAAAATTTCTTGTTCAACCCAACCCTAGATTGCAGGAGAAGGCTCTAAATGCTCTAGAAAGAATGTTCCGGCTGCTGGAGTTTAAACAGAAGTTTGGAGCTTCAGCTCAGATGCCTTTAGTTGACTTAACTCAGCGTGGAAGTGGTAGTGTGAAATCTATGGCAGCCAGAATACTTGCTCACTTGAACGTCCTTCATGATCAGTCTTCTTACTTCTAAAGGAACTTCATAGTTTCAGCTACATTGTGTCAATGATCTGAAGATCAAGTAAACTCACTTTGATGCTTTAATTTCAAAACGATCACTAAAAACTGCATGAGGACATGCAATGCAAAGCCAGACATGCGAGACCACCACATTTATCTGGTCAGAATGCCATTGTTTCACCAAAAGAAGTTATCTGGTTTTCAGTGAAGTGTGATCTGAGGGAAGCAGTTTAATTTTTGTTGACATGGAGTCACAGCTTCAAGTACCCAAAATGACTTAATTCAATTCTGCTGCTCTTACATAGAAACTAAGCTGTTGGACCAGTAGGAGGTTGGTTTCTGTCTGTATGTTTGAAGCTTGATTTGTTGGTGTAAGGAGCAGAGAAATCAGTGTAAGCTACCATTGGTAGACTGGTAAGAGAAGCCCAGGTCAATTTTTTGGATCATAATTAAATTCTTTTCTACTATAGGATGTTGATTCTTTCTTGTGTATACATAGGAAAAGAAGTAAAAGAATTCTGTCCTTAAAAGTCTATTCTTATAAATTATGTTGTCTATGCAATATATACGCATGTTTCATTGAAGCTGCTGCTGTAAAGCTCATACCTATTTATTTTATATTCAAACACTTTCGCTTACATCATTACTTGTTGGTCTAATTTCACCATTAGAGCTCAGCATGTGGAATTCAACTTAAGAAGAAGGGTTTCAAATGTTGAAGAGAAAAATGTTATACATAAATTTTGTAAGATTTGGTAGGATACACAACTTTGGCATAAAACTTTCGTTATATAGAAAGATTCACTGTAACATAGAGTACCTTGCAAAGGTTATCAAATCCAATCCATGCATTAGAAGTACTAGAGCAAAGAAGAAAGCAGAAGTTGGCTTGATGACCCAGGGATTTAGGCAGTAAAACATGATCATATTTCATTTCTATTTTCAGTAATGAACAAATGTGGTTAAGGCCTTCCTTTCACATAAAACAAATTGTAAGCTAGCAGACAAAAAAGGTTATCAAATTCTAATTAACTACATGGTTTCTTGATCTGTCACATCCAGGATGAACTTGTTTTCACACTAATCAAAACCTGAGACTTCATCATGCCATCTTCTCCTTCTTTGCTCTCCATCTTCTACTCCTTCCTACCAATTTAAGAACCTCATCGATAAGTACCACGGGTGCTGAAACCAAAAATACCAGGAGCCATTCATTCAGACTCAATGGAACAACACCAAACACCTCTGCTAAAAATGGGATGTAGAGAATGAGGCAATGAAGTCCAAATGAGACTGACATGGCAACCAAAAGCCAAGGGTTCCTCCAAGGTGGCATTGTGACCAAGCTAATGTCTTCAGAAAGAGCATTTAGGGAATTGAACATCTCAATCGCCACCAAGACAGAGAGTGACAAAGTCATTGCCTTCACTTTACCAACAGAAAAATAGTCACAAGGGTCAGAGAAAGTGATTGTCCGACCCCCACTGACAATGAATGGAGCCACAGTAAAATTTGACCATGAAGAGCACTCTCCCCAGTTGCGAAGCTGAGATAATTCAACGAGTGTATGCCCATCACTCACAAGATTGACACCCATAAAGGAAGCCTGAGTATACCACAAGATGAAGATGCCAACAGTTGCAATGCCCACATAAGAACCAATTACCTGCCATAATGAACATGTGAGAACCGTGTGACACAATGAATATAAATATGAAACTGCCCCAGTTTGGTGTATGCTTTTCAGAAGTAATGGTTATATCATGAAGTGTATGGTAGGGGCTAGCCTTACCTTTGCATAGAGAAGTTCAAATTCAAAGAAAGACAATAACAATCCATACTAACCAGGTAACGAAAAAGAACCCAAGAATTCATAAGAGGATCATCACTTTTGCGGGGTGGTTTCTTCATAATATGAATGTCAGCTGGGTTGAAACCAAGAGCTGTTGCAGGTGGTCCGTCGGTAACCAAATTTACCCACAGAAGCTGCACAGGTATCATACATTCAGGTATCCCCAAAGCAGCGGTCAAGAATATTGATATTACCTCACCAACATTTGAAGATATCATGTACCTGCAGAATGAGATATTGAACAGTGCTTACTCAAAAAAAAGAAAAATGGGATGGAGGGAGGGAGGAGATTGTGATAAGGATGATGAATGAAGAGATATACCTGATGAAAGCTTTCATGTTGGTGTAAATGGCACGGCCCTCTGCAATTGCTGAAACAATAGTACTGAAGTTATCATCTGCCAAAACCATATCTGAAGCTTCTTTTGCAACCTGGGATATAAAGCACAAACTATGAAGGCTTAGAAGTCATGTTGCAAGGCCCTCAGCTAATGAGAAGTACAAGTATGGCAGTTGGTTGAGGGAGAGATGTCATTGCAAAACAAAATAATGGTGCATCAGACATTTGAACAGGTCTATGTTACCTCAGTTCCTGTAATGCCCATGGCAATCCCAATGTCAGCAAGCTTAAGTGCCGGTGCATCATTCACTCCATCTCCGGTCATTGCAACAACCTCCCTCATCTCTTTCAGCATCCTTACTATTTCTTGCTTATGCCTAGGCTCCGCACGTGAGAAAACCTTCCCTCCAGGTTTTGATAAAATTTCCTTCTGTTGTGACTGGGTAAGAACCATGAACTCTTTCCCGATAAAACTTCTCCCGTTCATATCCTCATTTTTAGAGAACAATTTGATTTCTTGACAGATAGCCTCAGCTGTGGACTTATTATCTCCAGTTATTACCATAACTTTAATTCCAGCTTCTCTACAATCTTCGATTGCTTTGCCAACTTCATCACGAGGAGGGTCCTGTACAGTTGCTAAATAAAATCAATGACAATAATAATTTTGAAGATCAATCAGCAAAAAATTTGTGGAATATACATACTCTTAAGCCAACAATTCCTACAAAAACTAAGTCACTTTCAATGGAGGAATAGCAAGCCGGATCCAGCAACTTCTTGTGAGCAGGATGTCTCTCAGAATAATAATCGGAGAGCTCTCCCAATTCATCCTTATATGCAAAACCCAAGCATCGCAATCCCTTTGAGCTCATCTCCAAGAGTCTCAAGAGCAGTGATTGTTTACAAGGTTCATCTATTGGAACAAGAGATCCATCTGCAAGCTGCACATGTGAAGAGCGCTCCAGTAAACTCTCAACAGCACCCTGCAAATTGAAACTCCATTAAATGAAGCATGAAAACATGCTGTAACAGAAAACTCAAACCAAGTTGTAAACAGAAATGAGATAAAATTGACAGTCACCTTGACAAGAAGTCGATTACACCCTGTTGGCTCCCGGGCAATAACACTCATAGACTTTCGAACACGATCAAACTCTAGCGTGGCAACCCTTTTTGATCTTTTTGTCCACCATTCACAACAGCCTGTACTTGAAATTGACTGTTAGAAAGCCTCTCCATACTCAACAACATAAATGAAATAAAGAAATAGTTTTCTGCTAACCTAATTTCACCGCGCTGTAGTCAACTAAATAGCTTGCAGCAACCTCTGTCTCACGAATTTTATTCCTCGCCTTGACATCTGGAACTCCCATCTTCTCAACCAAAACCTTAAGAGCTGCCTCAGTAGGCAGACCTGTAGCCCGGAAAAGTTGACCATCATGATAAATCCCAGCATCATTGCAAACAGCACATATTTCAGCGATGGCTTGCATGTTAGCATCCATATTGTAGCAAGTCCAATCAACAATTCCCCCATCCTTAGGATCATAAGTTGTGCCTTCAACATGAATAGTTCGAGAAGCTGTGGTTTTTCCTCCCAAAGTGAAGAATTCTGTCACAGACATCTGATTTGTTGTCAAAGTCCCAGTTTTATCTGAACAAATCACAGTTGTGCATCCTAAGGTTTCTACACTTGGAAGCTTCCTCACAATTGCATTCTTTTGTGCCATTTTCCTTGTACCCAGAGCTAAGCAAGTTGTGATGACAGCAGGAAGACCTTCTGGGATTGCAGCTACTGCAAGTGCAACGGCTATCTTGAAATAGTATGTGCATTTCTCAAAAGAAAACTGAACATTCGTTGGCCAACCATCCACAAGATCCCAGGAGAGGAAATGTTTGTAGTTCATAACCCAAACAATGAGGCAAAGAAACCCAATTGCAGTAGTAAACCTGCTCCCAAATTCATCCAGCTTCTTCTTCAAAGGGGTGTCATCTTCTTCCAAAGAAGCCTCATGTATTTGCTTTTGTATTTTGCCAATCTCAGTGTTCATCCCAGTGCTAACAACAATACAAAGACAGCTACCATTGACAACTGTTGTGCCAGAAAAAACCATATTTTCTTTAGCCTGCAAGTCACAGTCATCCATGAATATAGGATCAGTGCTTTTTAAAACAGGCATTGCCTCTCCAGTCAATGAGCTCTGCTCAACTCGCAAAGTTGAGGTTTTTAAAACCGCAACTCTCATGTCGGCTGGGACTTTGTCCCCAACTCGCAATTCCACAATGTCCCCAGGAACAAGTTCTCTTGCAGGCAAATCTGGCACCAAATACCCATCCCTTAGAACCTTTCCTGATTCACTTTGCATCTGTTTAAGGGCTTCAAGTGCTTTTTCAGCATTACTCTCTTGCCAAACCCCAACAATGGCATTAAGGACTAGAATCAAAACTATCACAAACGGTTCCACATAGGCTTCAAATCCCGACTCCCTTGACTCACTTCCATGCATGAAAGCTAAAACAAAAGAAATAAAGGCTGCAACTAGAAGTATCTTTACAAGTGTGTCATCAAATTGCTCTAATACAAGCCGCCATAAGGGCTTCCCTTTCTCTTTGGCAAGCTCATTCAAACCATACCTTTCACGCCTCTTGTCAACCTCATAAGTGCTCAGACCCTTATCTAGTTTCACTTGGTACTCTTTCAAACATTGCTCAACCGACCATGACCATGCAGGGAATGGCTTTTCTTCCATTGATGCTTAGATTTTGGAGCTCGAATTTCACCCAAATAAAAAAGTCTTCGTTAAAATTCTCTTAAACCCATGTCAGATACCTACAGAATAATTCAAAAACATGTAAGAAACTTCACCACAGCATGAACCATATATCCTCAAACTATGAAATGAAGCTTCAAAAGAGGAAAAGCAAATATAAACTGTAGTCATGCATCAGATTTCCAAAAATCACAAAACAAAAAATCTCACTACAAACATTATTGTTCAAAACAATTTGATAACTAATACTCAACTCTTTTTCTCCTCTGCAAGCCCAAAGATGTCTTCTTTTTACTATTTCTTCAACTCATAGGAACTAAAACCAGAGAGAGAGAGAGAGAGAGAGAGGACAGAACTAGTCTTCAAACAAATTAAGTAGAGAATCTAAACTGAAACCCAACTACATGACGCACGAGAAAATCATACAAAAAAATCAGTTACAAACTACAGCACCACAATAACACTATGTCAGTTATCTGCAACACCCACAACACAAAACAAGAAAAAAAAAAAAAAAACAAAACTTTAAACTATGGAACAAATACTTGAAGTAAAAAGAACTGACCCTTTAAACAAGAACATGGAGAAGAAATAAAGACCCCAAAGATGGCTGTCTGGCTGGCTTGGACACAAAGTAATGCAAAGCCCAAAGTACACAGAAACTTGTCAAGAAACAAAAGGAGCTGATGGGTTTGAATATTTGATGAGTAGACTGATCTAGTCTTGTTAATCTCTCAATTTCTTTAGCTTTTGCTTTTGGTTGTGGAAGAATTTTGGTAGCTTTTGCTTTGAAAATTCGTTCTTGTGGTCAGTTTTTTGGTCAGTTAAAGCTATAAGATTTTGAAAGGAGGAGATGTGTTTACGAATATGCCCTTGCGGGGTTCGGATTATTTACGTGTGGCGCCTCTCCCAGTTTGACTTGTCCCCCAGATTTTTTATTTGTGACTTGCGGCCGTACGCCTGTACGCGTAATATATAGCCGTAGAAGGAATCTATGCTTCCATTTTGTTTCTTTGGCGTCTTCAAGAAAAAACCAAGAGCAAACAAAATTCCACTGTTAATTCAAAGCAACAAAATAAAATAAGATAGTTATTGTTCTTTAATAAATCTTTTCAACTAAAACTTGATGTTTGTTTCAATGCAAAATGAGAGTGTAGGCCTATTTCACACATTATATTCTCTTTTCTTTTTTTATACTAAATAATTTTTCTTGATTGAAACCATCAAATACCAAAACTTTCTCTCATATTCGCATCACAATAATTTTGTCAAAGTATAAGATTTTGAATACGTGCAATCGCTCAAATGTATATAATTAAATCTCCACAATTTGAGTTCATGGATATTTAAATTTAAAATGTTTGAATTCACAATTCGTTTCAATTTATAGTTTGTGTCATATTTATTATTTTCGAAAGCCATGCAAGTTTGCTTTTTGGGATTTTGATTGTTGAATAACTTTAGGTTGATTGCTATGCATGTTGAGATTGCTAACATTTTTCAATAATCTTAAACCAACTCTGTTACAATGACAACCCAACTACTCAATTAACTAAATTTGATGTGGCAATCTATTTTTGTAGGCCATTGACTAAGCCTAGAGGCGGCCCCGTTGCCAAATCCAAAAGTCCAAACTAAACCAATTGGCAAGGCATGCACGTCTGCCTTTTGTGATTGGCTGCTCTATGTATGTAATGGCACACGACATATACACAAGCATTAATTAATGTCGTACGTCTATATGTATGGTAAAACAGTGAACATGCAGAGGGCAACATTGTTAAAGTTCATGGGTACCCTCAAAAAGATGACTTTAAAAAAAAAAAAAAAAAGAGGATTTTAAGGTGTTGGGGACAGCTAGCCTGTTAACAAGGGCATGTGATAATCAATGATCGATAGCTCTTGTTTGTGCGGCAAACCATCATTAATTAATTTGCAATTGTTTATGTTTGTGGAGTGGAAATTAATCAAGTTCCAGGAAACTTCTTCAGTTCTTCCTACCTTTTACCTGCAGCACTATCTCATTAAATTAGGGTTTTCTCATCATTTAGAATCCCTAGATGGTGACATTATTTCCGTCAATGACTTGGATCCCAAAATACAACTTTAATGAGGAGTGTTGCTTACTTGACCAAGTTACACCTTTTGGTGGGTGCCATCAGTCATGGTGTGGTTCCCTTCCATCTCTCTTTGTGGTTAGCACATCTATTCTTAAAAGGAAAGAACTCTTCTTTTATGGGTGAGGAATTTGTTAGTGGAAGGTTATTATTGGAATAAATTAGAGCATCTAATTCGTCATATTATTCGCATGTGATATGTGTTTTCACATGTGTAGTGCCTTTAGTTAAATACGCAGACGGTCAATATTAGATAAAATAAAACTATGTACGGTCATTAAATATAACACATGAATTGTCCACTCTAATAGCAAAAAAATATTAGAATGGTTCACCTTAAACTAATTGACATTAAAGTGAAAATGCCCATTATATTATCTATTTGTGATGCAAGTAATCATATTCCCATGTAAAATGTCTCCAAACATTATAAAGTGTTCCATTGCGATTATAGATCAAAATATGAAGTTACATCAAACCAACTAGCAATCTTTTGTTGTAAGATTTCATCAAAAACAAAAATCTTTAGTGGTATGGATCATATCTCAATTATTCTCACCAAATAAAGTTTCATAAACCAATTGAGAAGGAAATAATACAATTTGTACAAATGAAATTAAAAAATATCTAAACTCACATGGGTTGTCTTCTAGGTTAGAGTTTTACTTTAAGAAATTTTTGTTACAAATGAATATGGAAGTAAGTATTTCCAATTTTCCTTCATTTATTTTTATTTTTATTTTCTTAAAAAGTAATGTTAAATGTAACATATTAAATGATTTTAAAGTTCATTTTACACCCATTAATCTTAAATTAATCTACTTAATATTTTCAAATGTTAAAAAAGTCCACCTAATAATAAATAAATCCACCTTTTAAAAAAATGCGCTCATATTGACAAAAGAAAAATAACGCTAAGTGCACATTAGATGTTGTACAATGCTGATAGCCATTGCTCAACAAGAACTCTGTAGTGATCGTTCACGTTCGACAATAACATTGCAACGAAAAACATGACAAGGGTCAATGTGACTCAATAAAGGTGAATTTTTGTGTTTTATATTAGTTTTACGAACTTTTGACATATTTATGTAAAAAAAATAATAATAATAAGGTATATCAATTATCAACTTTATAGATGTTGTTGCACACTGGGTATATACATTGTTCAATAGTGGCTATAATAATAAAAAACACAGAGCAAAAAAACGCAGCTTGCGCCGGGCTTCGTGCCCATCGCGTTTTTCATTAACACAGGATGAGTTATCATCGGTTTGTTTAAGATGCACTCTGTTATTATTGTATTTATCATTTTGGGTTTTCTTAAAAAAAAACCTTATGGCGTATTCTACCCTTACCGAATTCATTTTATTGAAGCGTAAACAGCTCCTTCTTATGTTGCATTTATTTGGTTTGGAAGTTCTAGAATGTTTTATGTGGATTTCTAACAAAGGAATGCCCCCTTATGTTATGTCATTTGATTAATTAAAATTTCGAGTGCGTTAATTTCAAGGTACTGACAAGTTAAAAACTTAATTAAAACCACTCTAATACACATTGAACTTGTAGGTAACCTTCTAGAAGGCCCAAGATAGGTGAGCCAGCGAAAGGACAAAAAATACCAAGTGTGTCCCTAAGGGACCACCTTCTTCAATTGTGGACCAAGAAAAAACAAATACCAAAATAAAAAATTGAAACTAACAAAAACTCAACTCACCCAAAATAAAAACTAAAACTAACACAAGCCCAACTCATCCAAAATTAAAAACTGAAACTAATACAAGCCCAACCTACTCAAAACAGCTTTAACAAGCGCCAAACTGAAATTGCAAATTGAAATTGCATCAAAAAACTGAATCTGGGTCAGAAAACTGAAACTAGAGACATATGTGCACTACACTTTGGACAAATATAAGTTTTATATACTAAAAAAACTAGGAGAATTTGAAAGAAAAAAATTCAAAACGAACAAAACTAGAAAAGCGAACTGAAACTAAACTAAATAAGCTAAGTGACATAGAGATTACAAATATTACCTTATTGTTACATTTTAACAGTATGTGTACTAGAGGTTAAGTAGGATGCTTGTTATGTATCTTATGCTAATTTTTTTTTTTTTATATGATCTCTATTCATTAGTCACAATTGTAAAATTCGTTGTGTTTTAGGAGCTGGTGTACAGATGAAATTGTGGGTGTATTTAGAAACATTGACAGAAATCTTACAGAGTAGTCCAGCTACCCATTCTATGAGTAGTCCTAATCCAGTAGCAAGCCCAAATAATCCTCAGCTGCCCATTATCCTAACATAAACAAACTCGGACAAATCGAAAGGTGAATATGTACTCTTAGGACAAATCGAATTAGGCTTTGTTTGGATATAAAAAGCCCAATCTTAATTCTTACCCTCTCTGTCTAATTCTTTAATCTTTATCCCCTACTCCCTAGGGTTTGCTTGTTCTCTCTGTTTCGGCCTTTAAGGTACTTCTCCTCTTACTTTTCCCTGAATTTTTCTTAATTTTCACTTAATTATTCCCCTTTTCTCTATTCCCTATGTAATCCTGTTTTTTAAGGTTTCTTCTTTTGCGGTTATTTGTGGGAGAGTAACGAAGATGAGGCCGGTTTTCGTCGGCAACTTCGAGTACGATACTCGGCAATCGGAGCTGGAACGGTTGTTCTCTAAGTATGGAAGGGTCGAACGCGTGGACATGAAATCTGGTACGCTATTATTGATTGATATTGATTATATTGATCTCGCAGTGTAAAATGTTTTATACTGAAAATTGTACCTTTGTTTGGTTTGCTAAGTTAGTGGTCATATTACAGTATTCCAATATGTGGGTATGTGTCAAGTTCATGTTTTTTTGGAATTTGGGAGTGTGTGCTTGCTGGGTTTTGATTCATTCAGGAGTGTGATATGTACTTTCGGTCTACCTTCTGTGTTAGTGGGTAAAATGGAAAATTTTATTATAAAAAAAACTGTTTATTGTGGTCACTCCTGTACCACACTACCACATGTTATTGGTTTCATTTTTTGAGATTACCCATCACCTTTTTTTGTTATAAACCATAATTTATTTTGATTCATCCTAAAGCTGGGGTATGAAAACCAGTCCGATCTTATTATTTGTGAATTTGTGGGTCTCAAATTCCCAAAATGAAAGCTCGCATCATGGTAGACTGGTGTGTTTGATTCAATTTTGATCCCTGCATTTGTATTACCACCTGTCAATTTTTTTTCCCCTCTGATTTATTGAATCAGTTTAAGACAAATGTTTAGCCATTGTCCAAGCTGATTTCAGTTGCCAGTGGTGGTCCAATTCCCCTTGCACAAGTGTATTAATCATTTTATTTTTGATAAAAGTAAGAGTTTCGGTATAAACTTCGGTTTCTTGGCTATGGATGTATGGCTACTTTTGTAGTGTGTATATCCAATGCCCCTTTTCCCCGGAGGAAAGGAAGTGGCAGCCGCGAATTTGCAATTTCGTTGGAGGAAATCTCCACATTTTAAGTTTTTCTTTTGGCGCAGGAACTTCTACTAAAGGAAAATGAACTGAGCTTCTATGTGGGCTCGCCAACATCACTGCCAAAATTTTAATTTGGAAAAGGAAACCTTCCTGGTTGCCTGCTTCTCTACATGCACTCCATTCACAGATAGCAACATCCTGCATTTTCTTCACTCGGTCATCCGTCATTCACCCACTTCATCGCATAAAGTTGCCATTTCACAAGAATGGTCATAGTGGGATCAATCATTTGTTATGCCATGCCTACCACCAGTCCACTGTTCATAGGGGATTAATGATATGTGGCCATGCCTTCAATCACTGATAATAGGGGGATCTTTGAATTCTGTCATGCCATGCCTTCCATTACTGAACTCGTGCTCTCTGAATGGCGAAGCATGCTTAGCAATGACTCATCAGACCTGAAATTTTGGATTAAAACCTTTAGTATGCAACCATCATGATTTAGTTCATCATGCCACACCACTACAGTCTCATGTGCATCAGCCCCTCACGTATATGCAGGTGTTGTATTTACTTTAGTTTGTGCCGGGGGAATGATATGTGAGGCTGATGTACTCCCTGCTGAGTGGGTTATATGCTGATGCTTCCTTTGTTCTTTTCTGCTTCTGACTTTTTTCCCCTCTGTTTCAGGTTTTGCATTCGTGTATTTTGAGGATGAGCGGGATGCTGAAGATGCTATCCATGGCCTTGACAATAGGCCCTTTGGTTATGAAAAACGCAGGCTCTCTGTGGAATGGGCTAGGGTACGATTTGGTTTTTTGTTTAGTCTTTTTTGTTGTAGCTGGTTTTTATTTGAATATCATTCTCGAAGTCATGCAGCGTTTTTTGTTGTTTGCTCAGTTGAGTGAGTGCTTAAAGACATTACTATACGTGGTTTTAATCCATAACATTTTAATTTATCAGGGTGAACGTGGTTGCCATCATGATGGGTCTAAATCACTGGTAAACCAGAGGCCAACTAAAACCTTGTTTGTTATCAATTTTGATCCCCTTCGCACCAGAGTTCGTGATATTGAAAGACACTTTGAACCTTATGGGAAGGTTCTTCATGTTCGAATTCGTCGGAACTTTGCATTTGTGCAGTTTGACACTCAGGAAGAAGCTACCAAAGCCCTTCAGGCTACACATTTGAGGTTAGTAATATGTTTGTTTTCTTACTTGTTAAGTCTCTTATTTAAAAGGATGACAAACTGAGGCAAGGTTTTATCATTTTGTAGCAAGATATTAGACCGGGTGGTTTCTGTTGAGTATGCTCTGAGAGATGATGGTGAGAGAGGTGATCGATATTATGATAGTCCTAGAAGAGGCAGTTATGGTAGGCCTGGGGATAGTCCTTATGGGAGGTCACAGAGTCCTGTGTATCGCAGGCGTCCAAGTCCTGATTATGGTCGGCCCCGTAGTCCAGCTTATGATAGGTACAACGGTCCAGTGTATGACAGACGCCGGAGTCCTGATTATGGAAGGAATGAGAATCCTGAATATGGAAGATACCGCAGGTAGTTATTTATTCCAATATGTCCATTTACTGTTTGTGGAGCTCAATTTATTTTCATTTTCTGATCCATCTTTTTCCTCGAATTGCTTCTTACAGTCGCTCGCCTGTTCGAAGATCAAGAACATGAAATCATCTGATTCCATGGCTGTAGTGGGCCCGACATGTTCTGGTGGTTTTGCCATAGCTTTAGGTACATTTTGTAGAGGGTGGACCTTATTGTGATAGTACTTAGGTTCTTTAAGTTGTATGTTAAAAGTATATGGGTTCCGGAGTTTGCTGGTATCATGAGAATAGTACCTGTGCTACTGTTTAAATAATTAATGGTGTGGCTAGATTCGGTTGCTGGGAACACATTGCCTTCTCACATCTGGATGTCTGGATGTTTTGCCATTCTTATGGCCAAATGGTTTAGTATCAGTATATTACAGTCCGCTACAATGCCAACTTACTAATATCTATCTCAGCATTTGCTATGAAATTGAAATGTTATAATTGTTGGTTGCAAGATTTAATTTATTTCTTACCACAAAACAGCAGCCTCCCCATTGGGTATTTGATTAGAAAAGGGATCTACAAACATTTTGTTGATTACTGAGTTGTTATTTAGCAATGACAAATTGTTCCAAGTGGCGGTTTGGAATGTGGGATGATGCCAACCTACTCTTTTAAGAAGTTGGATGGATTTGTAAACTGTGAAGTTATAATAATTACAGTGTTGTGTCTTATTCATGGCTTTGACAACGCAGTACCTAACTTGCCATCCGTCTTGAATGTCATAAATATGAGAAACACCACGTTTAGGTTTTCTGGTTCGTCCAGGTGTGACCCAGTTGCCCAGAGGAAGCTTCGTCTCATTCTGGGCTGCTCTTCCACCATGTGAAACGTTTAATTTTGGTGGTGTAAGCAGCCACTTTTCCCTTGGCCCCCCTATGCTAACCCCTTTTGCACTAAAATGTAATGGGTCATGGACCTCACGGCAAGTGCTCGACTTAATTTGGTGATGTCAGATTCACCCAATTTCTCATTTTTTTTTTTGGTTATTTTGAAGAGGATCGAACATTTGAAGCCTTTTGGGTTTAACATGGCTCCTACTTGCTGTGAAATCCTAACTAAAGAGACCAAAGAAAATAATGGTATTCTATACTACTGAAACAAAAGACTTCTACTTATTTCTCAAATTATTTTATAGAATGGACTCATGTATTAGAATTTTCTTTATTACTGGTTTGTTCCTTGTGATTAGGCCAATAAATGCAAGTTTCAATGGTTGCTCTGTTTGGTCTTTAAGTCCTCATTGGGGTGCTGCAATGGGACAACAGACCCTTAACCATGATCTTCTCCTGTCAATTACACAGTGACATCCAACTCAACAAATTGTATAAACATTATTAACAGTACCCTGCAGTCTTACCAAGTTTGAAAACAGATTGACAATATATTATTCAAGGCTTGAGCAGCTACTGCAACAAGTACACCATCAATTTGATGAGGATTTCCTTAGTTCTTGATCAAGAGCCTTCTCAAGCCATGCCTCAGCATCTTCCATCATCCCAGGACTAAGCCTCACCATCAAGATGCAGAACTCAGTCTCATTCAGTGCACAATCTCCATCAAGATCTCCTTCTCTCACCATAGCCTCAGCATCCTCTTTGCTCATCCCCTCCATTCCAAGAAGTGCTGAATTCTTCTTCAGGCTATCGGATGTGATCAACCCTCTTTCGGGGTCTGCCAGAAGTCGAAAACCCCCACATAGCTCGGACACAAAGGCCTCCACATCCAGCTTCTCTGCCATGACAGGCAATAAGTCCTGGTACTCAGTTGTTGTTGCTGTTGTGGTAGCCCTCCTTGTGGTTCCATTGTTTTCCATGGTCAGCTGCTTCTGTTGCTGCTAAAAGAAAGTTTCTAATATTCAATGTGGTAGTTAGTGGACAATATGATAAAACAACAAATAGCACAGGGACTCCCACAACCATGAAGAATATATATAACATATAATGCTTGGCTAAGCTCGCTAGCTAGGCCTTTATGAGCATGGAAAGTTTCTTTGTTTTTTGTATCATTGATGTGTGGAACTTAGTGAAACCAATTGGCTAGGAGGTGCCTAGCTACGCATGTTGAGTTTTCTTTCAATCATAGCCATCCATTTGGTTAGCTATGGCCTTGATGATTCCCTACCCACAAATTGGCTTTGCAATCCACACATCATGGAATGGAACAATTCATTCCATAGGATGTTGAAAGTTCACAAAATGGACGGTTGATACATCAAGGAACAAGACATGTGGAGGGCCTGAAATGCTTGGAACTCCAAGTCAATAGGTCTGTAACCATCTGATATTGATTTTATTTTTTTCATTATTTGTTCACAATTTAACGGTTTCTAGGAAAGTTCAGTTGGTGGGTGAATAGGCCCAATAGGGGATCTTTTGTGGCTAAACGTAATCTTCAAAGAAGGGAATAGCTTAAATTGTCCGAGAGCTTGGCTTCTATGAAGCTTCCTTTTCTCTCTTATCAATTTGATTTTTTGGATTTTTCTATTTTGTTGTTCTGTCAAGTGTCAACCATATCTGCCGAGTGCCGACCGATTTTTTTTTTTTTTTTTCTTTTTGAGGCTCAATAAAAAGTCAATAAAGAATGAGGGGTACGGGGTACCACCTTGTGGGGCTTATGAGCAGTCCAGCACAACTCAACACCTGTAGGTCGGTATAAAATGATAAACGTGGGGTGGTGAGAGATGAGCAGGTTTTTCTTTATATAAATAAAAGCTTGTATGTAATGGACTAATGAGTATATACATCATTTTTCTCATAATAAATAATTATATAATTAATATATATATAAGGAGATGTTGTGAGAATGTGAGTGTGTACACCTATTACATGCAAGTTTTTCTCCTTTGAATAATATTAATAAAATGGATCCAAATTTCAACCTAATAAAAGTAATAGTGTTGCTACTAATAGATTGTCAATTTGAATCATTTATTTAAAGTAATTTTTTTATATTTTAAATTGATAATATGACAACTTGACATGTGATGTAATTTAATTAAAAAATAATTAGGTTTAGTTTCTTTAGAAAAATAGTTTTTAGATGGAGATCGGGCGTATTTTAAAATTTATAAAAAAATATTTTTAATTCATAATAATTTATAAGAAAATCATTTTAATTCATAATAAAGTTCTTTTAATTTATAAGAAAATTATTTTAATTTATAATAAAGTCTTTTCTTAATTTGAAGGGTATTTCCTCTTTGAAGGTGTAGAGTAGGTTTGTAGAGGCTGCATGTTAGGTTTTAACTCCAAGATTTTGGGCTCTGCCCAAAATCTTGGAGTTAAAACCTAACATAAAGCCGTTAAAAAAAAAAAATAAAAGGACTTAATTAAAAATCCTAAATTACTACCGGTCTTATTCTAAGAAATGTTCATAAAATAAATTAGACTGTCTGCCTAAAATCTCGAAATTAAAACCTAACATAAAGCCGTCAAAGAAGAAAAATAAAATGACTTTATTAAAAATCATAAATCACTACCGGTCTTAATATAAGAAAAACTCATAAAATGAATTAAACTCTAAGTCTCTCATTACAAGATAATTAATGATAGGACATCTTACCATTGTGTTTCTTGTTTCTTAGTTGGGTTTCTAGTACCCATCAAGGGTTTCATTTTCGCATTTATGACATTTGAGTTTTCTCATTATAGGTCATAAACCTGTGACACAAGGTTTGGTTTGTGGTATGGCATGATTCGAATTATTGTATGACATCACCTTTCTCTTTTCGTTTTGTAAAGAAAAAGATCTGAGCAATGGCCTGCACGTGCACCTTGGTAAAGAATACAAATATAAATAAGCAACAAATGATGTTAGTCACACACTCACACATACATCATAGCCATAGGCATATAAAATTATATACTGAGTATATACTTTGCTTTCACGACTACTCCAATAGACCACAGTTAATACACATCAATCATCTCCTTTAATTTCTTAAGCATCCAAACAACCTAACAATGCGTCAATTTATGCCTAAAAGGAGGGAAAAGGTTCATAAAAATAGACCTCTAAAAAGAACTTGTGAAGCCTAGAATAAGAAAAATGCCAAATCCATCTTCTTGTCCCCATCAACGACCAATAATGCACCTTTCCACTTGATTGCTAAGGCAGCATGAAATTCCAAATTTTTTTGTTACCTTCTCATGGATAAAGTCCTTGGCAATATCACTAAATTTTCCCATACACAAATGCATGGTTCTACAACCTACAACATGTGATCTAGTAGTAAAAGGGTGGGTGTAAAAGGAGCTATAAACTCGGACGTTTTAGGTTCAAATTTTTACGAACATGAAAATTCTTAATTTTTTTTTGATATATGTAGATTATACTTGGCTAATAATTACACGTATTCAAAATTTACCAATAATGTATTTACAATGTTTTTCGCAAAAGGACATCAACATTCAATTGGAAAAAGTTGTTTGTACCTGATGAATAGAAGGTATGAAACATCAAAGCAAGCGAATTCCACCACCCATATGAGTCAGCTACCAATTTAACTTGGCAATCTTGAGCTTTTCAATTGCACAACTTTTCCTTCTTTGTACTTCTGCGATTCGTGATAAGCTCTTATATATTTCCATCCCAACACCTCCCACAATCACAGCATTGTACATCAGCAGCTGTGTGGAGGCCAGTAATGAAAACCTTGTCCTCTGCTGGCCCTACAACCACATTCATTGCATGGGAGAACAGAAAGGCTCTGCCATTGCCTGCCTAAGAAAGCAAAGCATATATGCAAATATCACACACACCTCCAAGCTGTGTTTCTATAAATGCAAACTACTTTTAGAAGTTAATTAATATAATCATTATGGATTCATTTAATCAATAATTTAAATTGTCAGTAAAACAACAGAACATATCATATTATATATTTCTCCTTCATATTATGTTATCAAATAATACAATGTGTGTATGATATACAAACACATCTAATAGTGGAAAATCTATACTTTTAAATAGTAGAAAAGTAAACCCGTCAAGATTTAAGAACTGAGAATATATTATTTTGTATGCCATATAGTAATTGCATGGTAAAAAATTTCCAACTGTCAATATAGATTCATCTAATTAGGGATACAAATTATTAGTTTGACCACAAAATATATAATATTTAGTATAACATTTCTATACTTGTATATGCAGAATATGCTGAATTTCATTTGATATCCTTGGATTATTATTACACACCAGAGCAAATTTTCAATGCATGCATCATTTGATGACCCAATTGCCAGAACCAGTGCTCTAATGCATGCATCATAGTCTCTGTGTGTGTATATGAGGAAATCAATCACAAGTGGTTTACAAGAAAGTTTTTAGACAGAATATCATCATGACTGCATACATGGTTCTGGCACTTGTAGCAGCCATACAGCCTTTGCCCAGCTTGATCCTCCATTGAAGAACTTGCTTAATAGTAATCACTTTTCTGCTGCACAAAAATTACAAAGAGAGAAGAATTAGTCAAAAAACAATTAATTGCCAAGGTTGATAGCAGCCATCAAGCCATGGTTCTTCTCAGTAGAACCTAAAAGCAACCACGCAATTGAACAAAACCATTGTGGGCATCAATTATTGAGATGTAGTCTAACAAAATAAATAAATAAAGGCTTTTTAACACTTTATTCATCTGAAATTTGATCCGTTTTTCATTTCAACACTTAATTTTTTTTTTTTTTACTCAATGTGACACTTGAATTTTAAAAAAAAATTGCAATATCAAACCTTGGTTACATTATGTCAATTTTTCTATTAAATATAAGGATATTTTAGTATTTTCATATTAATTTTTTATTGTCAGACAAAAAAAATTGCAGCAACCCCACTTTACTTGGATCAATAAGAAGTTTACACATGTCTTTTTTACTTAAGAATTAATTTTTTTTATATTCTCATTATTGTATGTATTTAATATACATCCATTATTATTTTTGGAAGACAAAAAAAAAATCACCACCACCCTCACCGAGCGCACCCACCCAGCCACGAAACCTCCATCATTTCCAGAGATCTTGCAACTCACACAAACTTTCTCCTCAACCCCACCTTCACTCCACCACCAAACCCAACAACTTAATCTCAAAAAAATCTCTTCTTTCATTCATAAGGCTTTAATTTTAGGCTTAATTATCGATTTACCACCCAAAATTGTAACTCATTCCCACTTTACCACCTGAAAGTTTTTTTGTCCCAGATTACCACCTGTAACTTACATCCGTGTCCCATTTTACCTTGTTCCGTCAACAATTCCGTTAATGCTGACGTGGCGCGCTGGATGTGCGCCACGTGTCACATCTTTTTTGTATTTTTTGATTTTTCTATTTTTATAAACTTTGAAAATTAATTAAAAATAGCTCCGAACTTAGAAAAATACACGAAAAATTCCTACCGACTTGTCTTAACTAGTACTAATTTACTATGAGGTCAAAATGTCAATTTTCCCTCTAAAAATTTCCAAAAAATTTGGAAAATCCAAATTTATTTCTAGAAAATTAAAATACTCTAGACTCTTTAAAAATTCATAGAATAATCTCCCGAACTCCAAAAAATATGAGGTCTGCACCGTTAGTCTTCTAAAAACTAACAATACCTTTCTCATGAACACTTGCTACCCAAAAGACCTCTCGGTATTAGAGAAAAATAAAATTCTCTATAAAATAAATTCTAGAAAAATTCTAAAATTTCTGTAAAGTCTCGAAATAATTCTCTAAAACAAGCTTTTGGTAATTTTTCAAAATATTTTTGAGAATTTGTCCAAGAGTTTACGAAAATTCTAGAATTTTTTCTAGAATTTATTTAATAGAGGAAAATTTATTTTAATTTTTTAGAAATAAATTTGGACTTTCTAATTTTTTTGAAAATTTTTAGAGGGCAAATTGGTAATTTAACCTTATAGTAAATTAGTGCTAGTCAAGAGGAGTCCGTAGGAATTTTTCGTGTATTTTTCTGAGTTCGGAGCTATTTTTAATTAATTTTCAAAGTTTATAAAAATAAAATAAAAATGCGAAAAAAAAAAATGTGACACGTGGCGCACATCTAGCGCGCCACATCAGCATTAACGGCCAGATCGTCAGCATTAACGGAATTGTTGACGGAACAAGGTAAAATGGGACATGGATGTAAGTTACAGGTGGTAATCTGGGACAAAAAAACTTTCAGGTGGTAAAGTGGGAATAAGTTACAGTTTTGGGTGGTAAATCGATAATTAAGCCTTAATTTTAACCCCCTCATTTTCAAACCCCTCTCAGACCCTCTCTCCCATTTCTTCATCACCCTCAGATGTCCACATAAAACTAGTTTGTGTTGGGGTTGCTACTATTTACTTGTGCAGAAAAGAGAAAAGAGGAGGTGGATTTTCAGAAGAGAAAGAAAGAGAGAAAAAGAAAAGAGAAGGAGAGAAGGGAGGGGGCTAGTCGGGAGGGAGGGAGGGGGAACGAGCTGGTCGGAGTGAGGGACCGTCAGCGGTGGTGGAGGGAGGGGCGCCGGTGGATTGTTGCTATATTTTTCTGGCAAATCTGGGAAGAAGAGGGAAGTGTTGGGTTTTAGATTTTTTTATTTTAATAAAATAAAATGATAAAAAGAAAGTAAAGAAATTGTGTTTGACTGTGCGGTAAAAAAAAAGTGTGTAATGATTGCTGGATTAAAAAGTTTAGAAAATGACACATGTCATTATCTCATTTGTCCAAATATATTTTAAATACAATTGGACATAAAAAGACCAAAATATCCTTTAAAAATAGGTCACATGCGACATATGTGACCATTTTTTAACAGAAATTTTGACAGAATCAGACGGAGATTGTACATTGCAAAACTTTTTAAATTCAAGTGTCACATTAAGTCAATTTTTTTGTTAGGTGGTGAAGTGAACAATGGGTCAAAATTCAAGTGGGTAAAGTGATAAAAAGCCATAAATAAATAACAAATAATATGTTAAAGGTTTTATGTCACAATTAAATTAAGAAAAAAGGAAAATTTTCAAATATGACACCTATTTTGGGGTCAATCTTAGTTTAGGACACTAGTGTGAGTTTGTGTTAGTTTAGGACACATATTTAGGATTTGAATTAATGTGAGACAATCCATCAACTGTATTAAAATTTCTGTCAACTCTGTTAAAAAAAATTATAAAAACAAAAATGTTACTACTAAAAATAAATTAAAATATTTAAAACTAATTTTATAATTTGTGAAAACTCTCATCTCTCACCTCTCTCGATCCCATCTCCACCTAACCCCGGTGCTTATCCCGGCCCCAAACTCACCTTCTCAGCCTTATCTCTCTCTCTCTCTCTCTCTCTCTCTCAACCTCATCTCATGCACACCTCATCCTCGCTTCTTTTTCTTCTTCTTCTTCTTCCCCCCACCCCGAGCCCCTCTCTCTTTTTCCTTCTCTTTTCCTTCCTTTTCTCTCCAGCAAACGCAGGCGCCCCCTTCCTTCTCCTCCCCGTCGTTGGCCCTCCCCCTTGCTTCCCACCGAAACCCACCATTTCACTTATTTCTTTGCCTCACTCTCTCTCCCCGCCCTTTTTCACTCACCTTTTGCCACCAACACCACCGAAACCCAATCCCCACAAATCCCACTTGACACCCAGAACCCAGAACTCCCAAAACCCCCGAAACCCAGAACCCACAAACCCATTTGAAACTCAGAACCCAAAACCCACTCTCCTCTCTTCCCCCCCTTCTTCCTCACCCTGATCCCCTCCCAGCTGAATGGATTGTAAAAGCTTCTCCAAGATGAAAAATCTTCAAATATTTATAAATTGCAATGGACGATTACCTGGAGATGTTGATTATCTCCCCAATGAGTTGGGATTGATTCCTAACAGAAACCTCCAATCTCATATCTCTTCCTCCCTTCCTCCCCACTCTAATCCCCTCCCAGCAGCAAGCCCAGCCTGATTTGGCTTTGGGTATTTTTTTTTTTTCATTTTCTGTTTTTTGTCTTTATGTAATTTTCTATTTTTATGGGTTTTTAGTTTTAATCTTTGTGAAATGTCAACTTTTTTTAGTTTTAAACTTTTTAATAATTTTTTTAGTAGTAAAAAAGTTTTTTTATTATTATTATTTTTTGTTTTAAAAATATAAAATGACCAAATTATCCTTCATTTTAACGAAAATTTTAACAGAGTTGACGGATTGTCCCACATTAATACAAATTTTAAATATGTCATAAACTAACACAAACTCAAACTAGTGTCCTAAACTAAGATTGACCCCAAAATAAGTGTCCTGTTTGAAAATTTTTCCCTAAGAAAAATTCTAGAACAATTGTTCCAGAATAAATATGTATAAAGCAATATGATTCCTGTTTCTTGCTTGGAGACTAGGTTTCTTTTCAATTCCTGCCCACTGAGAAAAGACACAGACAAACAGATCATTTCTTCAAAAGAAAAATTAATTCCACTAAAATAGAACAAGAGCTTTCTTTCATTTTTCTTTTCTTCAAACACACTTAGAGAGTGAGAAAGAGAGAGAGGTCTTGATCATACCTTATACAAAGCTTGGTTGGATTTTGGATTTAGGTTTTTGGGTAAATTTCACTTGGCAGCTCTGTTGTTTGCGTTCTATATACAAAAAAGAAAAAGAAAAAAGAATCAAGTAGTAATATTTGTTATAAAAAAAATTCCAACAATCTTTTTTTTAATTTGCTAATATTTTCAATATGATGGAAATTTTATATCTAGCAAAAAGATAAGTACTCTAGTTTTTACTTTAATTTCAAAAAAGAAAAAAAAATCAATATGATAGAAATACAAAAGGTTTTTGTTTGTTGAAAAAAAAAATCAAATTATAAACAAATTTATGAAATTGTTTTTTTTTTTTAAGGAATAAAAGTTAAAATTGTTTTTGCTAAGGAAAATTAAAATTGGTAAGTACCAGACTACTACCAGTAACAGTAAGGCAGTAAGTACGAATAAAAGAAAAAAAAACGTAAATTAGACACTACTCGAATGAAAAAGACGAATCTTTACTGACTGCACGACTGAAATTAGGGTTTCGCGCAAAACCCTGCCAAATTCATTGGGTCGACGCGAATTCCTTTGAATCCATCAAAAGCATGTACAAGTGCTGCACAATTCATGTTATGCTTGTTTGTGTCGATTTTTGTTCATATTTGTTTGGGTATTTTGATGAATTTGTAATGTGTATGGTGCCTAGAGAGACTTCTGCTGAGAATAGTTAACTGTATCTATTATATCTGCCTGTTATATGGGGTTTTCAATTTTTAACAATAATCATGTTTCACTTGTCATTGGAAATTTCTTATTTGCCTGTTGATTGTTATCGGGTTTTTTTTTTTAAATATATATATATTTTTTATAAATAAACTTATTTGGAGTTGGCTTAACGCTTTTGCAGTTTTGCATTATATCATTATATTTCTAGTTCTTAATGCACAATTGTGTAATAGGTATTTTTAGTTTAAGTTTCCTGTATGTGTTTTAGTATCTTTCTTTTTCAAAATATATCTGTATTGGGGTGAATTATTGTTGGTAGTTGTATCAGTAAACACATCAGAATGACATCTTGAAATCCAAAAAACAATGCAGAGAGATAGAGACTTTGTGTTAGAAGCTTTTAGCAAATGGAATTCTGCCCGACTTGTGGATGCATGCTGCAGTATGAGCTGCCGAATATGCACGATGCGAGATTCTTCTGTCCAACTTGTCCCTATGTGGCATACGTTGAGAGGAAGGTATAGCTAATGATATAGATCTTTTTTGTGACCAGAACTATATCCAAAGTTCTCCATTTATGCCTTTTTAAGGGTATGCATAATGTGATAGCTGATTTTGTTTTGCACTTGCAGGTTAAGATTAAGAGAAGGCAACATCTAGTCAAAAAAGAGATCCAACCCATCTATACCCTTGATGACTATAAGAACGCACCAAAAACTGCTGGTTTGTTTCATTTTTCTTGCACAAGAGGATTTCATTTTTTTTTTTCCTTTTCCCTTTTTGGTTCCAAGTAATGATTTCTTAGTCAGAGTAGGAATGCATGTTAAAACTCGTTGTCAACATGATTAAGCTTATTTCTTGATGAGTAGTTCAGTACTATTGATATGGCCACTGCAGCAATGTAACTGATTAAATTCTAAGTTCTGCAAGAGTACTAATTCTAGCTTATTAGTTGGTTTCTACGGTCTGTAAACCCTGCCATTTGTTTGTGTTTCTTGATGCTTCTGTTGAATTTGATACTTTTGTGTGTGAGCTGAATCTATGTCTACCTTGTTAAGTGATGCTATTGATGGAAGGGGGATTGGTCTTATCGACTATACTTTTTGGAACTATTGCATATATATCACACACAATATAGGCTTTTCCTGTAAAACTTCTTGGTTATACTACCTGATTTTCCCTTTGTTGTTTTTCTTGTTGTTATACTCCATTTGTTTCACCCATTTCCTGGAACACCTCACCTGAGGGGGATTTTGTTATACTGAGCTGCTGAATTGAGTGGAGCAGCCAGTTCTCTAGGTTATACTTCACTACAAAATGAAAGTGAATGAGATTTTGTTAGAGTTAGCCATGAGTGTTCGGTTGGACAAGGGTGCATCATCTGATGGAATTCATGCATTTTAGAGGTTATCTGTGAGTGTTCTGCTTGTCTCATAAAAGGTTTAGGTATCTTTCTATCTTATGATGCATAAACACACTTTTTTAGATCTTGAGTGCCCCTTGATCTGTTCTTAACAAAGTTACTAGCTAGTTGGTTTATTAACTGGTGAAGATGGCAGGCGGTGACATTGATGACAATAAGAGGTAAAGATTACACATGTTATCCAGTTTGGAAACTCAGTTATCCATAAATTTTTAAATAGGTTGACCAGACACAACCAGTGGACCAGAGTATGGTCAGAAAGCATGTTGCACACAGGTGTACAGGTGTGAAGGAATTTCCAATGTTATGGAATTTATAATTCTTGGTACTGGATGACAAAAGTTGTGTGTGCGGCATTTGATGTTGGGAAAATGATTTGTTAAACTGCTCTACTGGATTTAGTTTTAGGTTAGGTTGAGTTCTACATGGTGAAGCTAAACCTGTTTTCACTAATTGGTATGAGATATTGTTCTTGGTTATACTCTTACACATCTGCAGTGGTTTTCTTTGCTCATCTCTTCTGCAGTAATCTTGATTGGATCATAAAGCTTGGTGATAAATTCCCAGCTTAAATTACATGTAGCCAAGTATTTGATGCTTAACATCAAAGCATGGGGACTATCTTATTCTACAGTTTATTTTGCTGTTTTCTTGGTGATGCTGCTGTCTTGTAGAGTTTTATTGTATAATTGCAAATATTTCAAGAGATGAGACCTGACTCTGAAAATCTGACTTCTTTGTTTTTGTTCTTTGTTTTTCTTTTCTCTGCCAGCACGATGCAGAGAGTGTGGACATCCTGAGGCTGCATACAGGACACAGCAAACACGATCTGGTGATGAAGCAGAAACAAGATTTTACAGGTGTATGGACAACAGATGTGGAAATACTTGGATTGAATACTAGTAGGAGATCTTTTGTGTTCCTAGGGTTGCAATCTCCTTTTACTTGCTCCAGTTTTGAGTTTTCACAACTTGTGGGGTGATATTGTGGACTACTTAACACATGGAAATACTACTTTAAAAATTCATATGCTACAATGACCATTCTTTCATCACGACTTCATCATTTTACCAAGTATTCCATTTCCATGATTCAATGTAGCTTTCAGTTCGGCACAAATCTGACTTATTGCTTAGTGTAAGGCATCTGTATTGCTTAAAATTGCCACTTATTATTATTATTATTATTTTTTAAGGAACTTTGCCACTTATTAATTTAATAAAATTTTGTTGATTAGTTGGCTCTTCCTCTGTAGTTGATATCCATGCCACCCTGCCATGGACCATGGTGCCCATTGGCAGGGGCAGAGTCCTTGAAATCAAAATAACCATTGGCATTTGGTTGTGCAACCTGTAGCCTCTTTCGTAACTATTAGTTTGTGGATAAAAGAAAAATCCTTGATCTGAATTGTTCCTTTTCTCCAGCGATTATTCACAAGAATCCTGCGTCCAGATTTTTTGGAATAGGCAAAAACCGGATTATAGCAAGAGCTTGAGGTCTTATGCCAAATGACACTATAGTCTGTCTGCCTTTTCGAATTTACTGCTGCCTCAATCTCATTCTTATAGTTAAAAGATCCATGCTCCGACTACCCTAACTAACTTCCTAACAATTCATATGTTATAGATACTGATAAGCAATCAGCAATAAGAAAGGCAGCCGAGTGTGCATCATCAACAAATTCTGCAAACTATTTACACTGAACAAACAGAAGTATAACAGGAAATCAACACAAAATCTAGTCCAGAAGGATCACGACTTCAGAAAAAAGCGAGCCGCACCCAATACAAAGGTTAACATCATGCAAACCCTTAAATAGAGTTACCAGTGAATCTTATAAACACCAACAGGATGTCAAAACAAGGGAAAAAAAGAATTTAGATAAGTTGGGTTCAATATGCTCTTAATTAGTGGACTGCCGGTTTCTTCTTTTCTATCCATCTCTTTCTGGTCACTTCCAATGCTTTCTCCCTCATCCTAGACAGTTCTCGAAACCAATGCTGGTACTGTGCCTCAATAGTATCAAGTTCCAACTTTAGTTCAATTTCCAGATCATTATCTGCCAAAGATAGTGATGAACAGCTGCTTGTCAAGCTCATATCATTGGATACTTCGTGCTCCAAGCTCTTTGCTATTTCGTTCACTGGGGAGACGTCCCCTGCATTAACAGCATAATTTTTTTGCAATTTGCTGTCATCAAAAAATGCATACCCAGGCCCTAATGCCGACCAACATAAGCGTTTACAGCATCCAGCAGTGTTGCAATCAAGACATTCAGCTGCTTTGTCATGTTTGGTGGAAGCATCGTCAACCAATATCTCAGAAGCAACTGATACTTTTGAATGTTCATCAGCAAAATCAGAAAAGCTTGGATAAGAGGTAATGCCACCATTATAAATAATTGTATCAGAGTTATCACAGAAGCTACCATCTTGCTCAACTGTCGAACCAGCAGGAACACCAGAGAGCACTGAACCCCACAGACATGTCATTGAGGGTTTGCCATCTCTATGGATTGGGGATTCACCATAAGGACTTACTGGTCCACTTGAGGAATAATCAGATGAGGGCTTCCAATCAGGTAGAAGTTTCATTATCAAGTAATCAATAAACTCAGCAATGAAGGCCACATCATGATCTGCTAATTCCAGATGTTCAACCATCTCAGCCGCCACAGATACTGCAGTATCAGTGTCAAGGTAAAAGAGGAAATGTATATTCCTCACCCTACCTGTAAGATACCAAAAAAGTCATGTCATTATACTACACTGGAATCACAACATATAAAATTTGGATGTCAACTCCCTCCCTGTTTGCATACTCACCACATGCATCAGCAATACGTAAGGTCAATGATACTGAATTGTCATCATTTTTCAACCCACTTAACCTAAACTCATTGTTCTTATTTGTCCTTTGAAATTCCAGAAGCTGCGGACTTCCATTGTTGCTTCCTGTACATGTGCTTATAGAAATCTGCTTATAATCAGTATCTATGTCCATGGAAAGAGGGCCGGACTTGGGTAAATTTATTGCTTTCAGACTTTGGTTAGGTAACTTTAAGGGATCACGAATCGGTTCCCTTGGGCTCTCAACTTGAAGGAATGGGTCTTTGAGCAGCTCCTTTGCAGAAAACCTCTTTGACGCTGGAACCAGACATTTTTCAATGAACTCTTTAATTTGGGGGTCATTCACCTTACCAAGGGCTGCAGGTTTAATGCCCTGCAACAGAACAAACCAGACATAAGATACCTGGGCTACATAATGATTCCACTTAAACCAGCCAGTGGAAGGAATAATGATAATTCTGATGATTCCTCAACTTACAGAGGTAACTTTCTTAAATATTTGAGCAGGACTTTTGCATTCACTGTATGGATACTCAAAAGTAACCATCTCTAACATGCACATCCCAAATGAATATATGTCAACGAGTTCATTATATTCCTCTTCGTAGAGCTCTGGAGCCATAAACTCGGGAGTCCCTAATGTCGAAAAGGGAAAAGTTTCAGTACATCATATTTAGTCAGATTGATCAAGAGATGGCATCTGTTGACATAGATTTCTTACCAATCACACTTCGAGCAGTAGGCTGCTGCATAACAGTTGCCAATCCAAGGTCTCCAATTTTAACCTCTCCATGATTTCCATTAATAAAAATGTTGTCACATTTTAAGTCTCTATGTATAATAGGTGGGTTGTGACCGTGGAGATAGACTAAGCCTCGGAGAATCTGCCTTGCCCAATTCCTTATGGCCTTCGTATCAACATTTTTATGCTTCTTGCGATATCTGATAACCAAAAGGTACATGATTACTTCAATTGGATATAATGCAGCCAAGAAACACAAAGATAGAATGAGAAACAATCAATAGAACATACTGCCTAAGACTCCCAGACGTGAAGAGCTCAGTAATCATGTTAATAGTATTTTTCTGATCATCCACCCAGGAATTATAGAACTTGATAATGTTTTCATGTTTCAGTGATTTCAGCAGATGGACTTCAGAGTACAATTTTTCCAAATCTTCTGGCGATCGCAAGACAGCATCAATCTTCACTTGGTTCCAAGCAACTTCTATTCCATCGACTTCATCAAATGCCTTATAGCTGCAAAAACGAAATGACAACCCCAAGAAAAAAAAGCCAAAAAGTGCTTCACGTTAACAAAATATTTTTTCCTGAAAGTAATAAATTCCTGAAAAATAGCAATACAATAAACCTGAAGAAGAATGAAAAGAAGAAAAAAAAAAAGAGAAAAGGGCTCAGAACCATACACAGTCTTGAAGGCACCCCTGCCCAAGATTTCATTGTACTGTTACAAGGAAAAAGAGAACAAATGAATCAAAGAAGAAATAAATGACTGATAAACAATCACATGAGCAAACTGGAATAAACACAATTTTCTCATTGCTAACAAACAATAACATAGGAAAACTGGAACAACATGAATTTCAATATACATACTCAAACCCTATAAAGATAAATTATAAACTTAACCTATATGCATAAAAGATATAAGATTGCAGCTTTAAACTTCAACACAAGAATTCCCATTAAGCAAAATCTCAATGAGTTTATATAATCATATAAAACCAAACACAATGCTAATTCATGAAACTAATGCAATGCATGTTTGTCACAAATACCCGAACATATCGATTTGTTGGGTCTTTCTCTTCAATCTCGGACTCGTCGTCCGGAGGCTTCACCATCGAAAACGTTCCATTATATGTTGGTCGTACCAAGCCAACCCCTGAATTCATTTCCTGCCAAGAACCAAAGAGCTACCAGAAAGACAAGGACTTTTTTATATATACTTTGTAGTAAATATTTTTTTTGTGGAGGGGTCAAATAGATTTATATTTATTCATGCGCAAATCAAAGCAATCGCCATTGATCGAGTCAAATAACGACGACGAGTCGACGACGCTCGTAGAAAGCTTCAGAGGCAATGCAGAAGGAATCGAATGCCGATTTCAGGTGGAATCGGCATTCGATGACAATGGATTGAGGCAATGAACCGATTGAGTTCACGACCTCAACTTCCATGCAATTAGACGACGGTGATTTTGTCATTTTAGACCAAGCCCAGCACAACCCACTTGTTGAAAACCATTTCTTTCAGCTACCCAAGTCGCAGAAAGGCTCAGAAATGTTGGAAGATAGAGAATTGGGATTGACCCAGCTGAGATGAGCCGCAGTTCCAACGTTTGAGAGGAACAAAAATCTGAACCAAGAAAAAAGGAAAAAAGGGAGAGGGCAAATGAGTTTGGTATTTGAAAGAGAGAGAATTTTGATCTAGAGGACGTGCGAAAATGAAGGTGGCAACAGACAATTGTATGGTTGAATGCTTTATTTATTTTTTAATTTTTTTATAATTGTATTAAGAATAAAATTGGTTGATTGTATTTGTGGGGTCTTGAGTGGATGTGCATGTGCCACTGTCAACCAAAAATAGAAATTCAATTTAGTGTGTAATAACTCTATTACGTCTCTTTTGCTTCCCAGTTTAAAAGTTGTTTCTCTTTTGTTTCCCAGTTTAAGAGTTGTTTTAATTCATTCTTCCGCAAAACTTTTCAGAGATAATTACACGTTGAGGAAATTACAGATTTGGTCCATTTATTTTATACCTAGTTCAATTTTGGTCCACGATCTTTTTTAAGTTCTGTTTTGGTCCACTAATTGTTTCATTTGTTCAATAAAGGTCCAGATTTGTGACTTTAAATCTTTTGGGTTGTGTTTTCTTCAATTATAATTGAAGTATAAGTTATATTTCATCATTTTTTAGTCATAAAAACAAATTTGGAGTATTATAATCTAAGAGAATTGAGATTTGGTGAAATTTGAAAAATTGGCAGTTTTGGGTACTCTACTTTAGGGTCAATTATCTTGAGTTTTAGAACTCCAATTTGAATGATCTTTATATGGTTGTAAAGAAGAAAGGCATAGCTTTAAAACAAGTACATATTTGCTGAATTTGGGTGAGATTTGATAGGGTAAAAAGCAGGCCAAATTTGAGAAAACAAATCTGGACCTTTATTGAACAAGTGAAACAATTAGTGGACCAAAACAGAACTTAAAAAAGATTGTGGACCAAAATTGAACTAGGTATAAAATAACTGGACTAAATCTGTAATTTTCTCATTACACGTTGGTCCACTTATTATTTCGTAATAATTTTGTGCTGGTTCATAAATTTTTTTAAGTGTCAAATAAGCTTATTTATTAACTAAAGTTTACCACCTTAATTCATTCTCTTAAAATACTTCATGCTACTATTTTCAGAAGCCATATGGTCCGCATATGTAGCGTCAGTAGATAATAACATTTCTAAAAAAAGATGTAATAGAGTTATGAAATTGATATGAAATAAAATTTGAGATACGATAATACAATCTTTTAAAATTGTTTTTTACCCAAATACCACCTGGATTATAAAAGGTGTGTTCTTATACCACCCAAACTTTTTTTGTTGTCAATTTACTACCTGAAGTATCAATATGTGCCAATATGGCACATGTTATTTATTTCTTGTCAATTTTTCTATTAATTAAAGGGCAATATTATCAATTCATATTATAAAATATTTGAAAAACAAAATTAAAATCCAAATACACTTAAAAAAAAAAAAAACCCAACCAACCCACGCTCACCCCCGAAGCTGACCCATCTCAGACGATGGCAGCCTCCCTTCCTCACATTCACTCTGTCTTCTTAATTATATTTAAGGACAAAATAAGAAGTTTAAGAAAGAAACTTATGATTTAATAGAAAAATTGAATGTAGATGCTATATTGGCATATATTAATATTTCAAGTGGTAAATTGACAAGAAAAAAAGTTTAGATGGTGCGGGAGCACACCTTTTATAGTTCAGATAATATTTGGATAAAAAAGCCTTTTAAAATTAAGGTACCAAGTTAAAAAACTAAGTATCTTGTCAATGTAAAATGTAATTTTACATTGACATAAGAGACCTAAACCCTAAACCCTACTAAAATGTAATTTGTTCTTTATAATAATATGAGACATACGACGTGTCGTTCGCTTTCAACTGCACGACTATTTGTTATGAGAAACCGACGATATCTGTTAATAATCATTTGGACTTGTAATACGATCTGAGGCTTCAAACTTTTCTCTCACACTCCCAGAAAATGGAAACCAGATTCTCCCGATCCAAACAGAAGGCTGACGTGGCAGCCGTACTCCGGAAATCATGGTACCATCTAAGGCTGTCGGTGCGGCACCCGTCCCGAGTTCCCACGTGGGACGCCATCATCTTGACAGCGGCTAGCCCCGAGCAAGCCCAGCTCTACGAGTGGCAGCTCACGCGCGCCAAGCGCCTGGGCCGCATAGCCGCCTCCACTCTCACTCTCGCCGTGCCCGATCCCGACGGCCGCCGCATCGGCTCCGGCGCTGCCACTCTGCAAGCCATTCACGCCCTCGCCAAGCATTACCTTGCAATGGGGGACCCACAGTCAGAGGTAATGCACTAATGTTGTTTGTAAATTGTAAAGTGCTTTGCTTTTCACTGATTGCATTGTATCTGCAAATCACTCTAATTGAAGTTGCAGCATTTGCCGGCCAAAAAAAAAAGAAAAAGAAGTTGCAGCATTTGGTGTTAGTGTTATGGTGTAGCTAATTGTGTCCCATTATAGTAACATTGACTGCATTTATCTATGTGATTAAGGATATGAAGTTTGTAAATTTTGATAAGGAGTAGTTCAATTTCGACAAAACAGCCAAAAGGGTGCTTAAATCTATCCATTTGACATCAAATTAAAGAATAAAGGTGCCTGCTTTACGTTATGTTTTGCTTATACTATGAGTTATTACTCATAACCCATGTTTTTTTGTTTCCATTTGGTAAGCTTTTTAAGCCTCTTTCATCTGCTGGCTATAATGCGGCAATTCAAACAGGTGGCAGCTACCAGCAATGGCAGTTCTGGGTCCTCTTTGTCGCACCAAAGTCCAGACGATGAAGTGGAGGAACTACTGCAAATGGTTAGCTTTATTGCCAAAAGGCATATATTATTGCTTCATGCTGGAGGTGACTCTAAAAGGGTCCCGTGGGCAAACCCCATGGGGAAAGTTTTCCTGCCACTTCCGTATCTGGCAGCTGATGACCCTGATGGTCCAGTCCCGCTGCTTTTTGATCATATACTTGCAATTGCTTCTTGTGCAAGACAAGCTTTTAAAAATGAAGGTTATTTGTTAAATCTATTGCATTTTTTAAGTGAAACTAGGCCATCTCCTTACTATAGGAATTTCTAGTCAGTCTTCACATGCCTTCACATACAAATTTTTAACATGAGTTAGCTATATCATATGGGGCTCATTATACTATTCAATCATTGAGACTATGCGGAAGCATTGAAGGTGTGGTGGGGTTGAGATATGTCTTAGGTTCACTTGTTGCCATAAAAGAAAAATAGATAATAACGTTATCTGAGATTTATTCTAATTCCAAACTCTGTAATGTTATTGATTTTTTTTTTTTTTTTTGGTGTTTTGTTATTATCTGCATCCTATTTTAATGACATTCATGCTGTGGCTTTTAGTTAATGTCGCTCAATTCATCTCTCCCAGCATCATATATCTTTACCTTAATGATGCCTCTATCTTTGCAGGCGGATTATTTACTATGACTGGAGATGTACTTCCATGTTTTGATGCCTCCAATATGGAGCTTCCAGAGGACACATCCTGTATCATCACTGTTCCCATCACCCTTGATATCGCGTCGAATCATGGTGTTATTGTGGCTTCTCAGAATAGAAATGTCGAAAGAAGTTATACTCTCAGCTTAGTTGATAATCTCTTACAGAAACCTAGCGTAGAGGAACTTGTTAAGAGCAATGCAATTCTTGATGATGGTAGAACACTTCTTGACACTGGAATAATAGCAGTTAGAGGTAAAGGGTGGGAGGAGCTTGTTACACTTGCATGTTCCTGCCAACCATTGATTTCAGAACTTCTGAAGAGCAGAAAAGAGGCAAGTTATTACCAAGTCTAGAGGAGCTTTCATTTCATGTCATCCGCAATTGCATAGTTTTCAATAAATAAAGTCAACTGGATTTCATTGTAGGCTTTGTATTAGAATCCTGTGCTTATGTTTCTTTAAGTGTGATATTCTCAGTGATTTTTGGGAAGGTTTTTAATAAGATCCTTGTATCTTTTGCAGATGAGTTTATATGAAGATATTGTGGCGGCTTGGGTACCTGCAAAACATGACTGGTTGCGGCTACGCCCTTCAGGGGAAGAACTTGTCAGCAGATTAGGAAAACAGAAGATGTTCAGCTACTGTGCTTGTATGTGTAACATTGATGCCAGTATCCAAATCTTAAAATTCTCATATTTTTTTTATTTTCTATATGATTTATTATTTTATATATCATTTCTGCTTCTTGATTTCACTGCAGATGATTTGTCATTCTTACATTTTGGAACCTCAAGTGAAGTTTTGGATCATCTGAGTGGAGCTGCTTCGGGACTGGTTGGCCGAAGACACCTGTGTTCCATCCCAGCAACCACTTTATCTGACATTGCAGCATCTGCTGTTATTCTTTCTAGCAAAGTTGCACCTGCTGTCTCGATTGGCGAAGATTCTCTTATATATGATTCATCTATCTCCAGTGGAATACAAATTGGTTCCCAGTCCATAGTTGTTGGTATTAATGTTTCAGGAGTAAATGATACTGCTGCAGAAAATTCGTTTAGGTTCATACTTCCGGATCGTCATTGTCTTTGGGAGGTTCCCCTAGTAGGATGCACTGGAAGAGTCATAGTATATTGTGGCCTTCATGATAACCCCAAAATTTCACTCTCTAATGATGGAACTTTTTGTGGGAAACCCTGGAGAAAGGTCTTGCATGACTTAGGAATTCAAGAAAATGATCTTTGGAGCTCAACTGGTACTCTTGAAAAGTGTTTATGGAATGCAAAAATATTCCCAATACTTTCTTACTTTGAGATGCTAACTTTGGCAACATGGTTGATGAGCTTGAGTGATAAAAAACCTGAGCATTTGCTTTCATTGTGGAAAAGTTCACGTCGTGTCAGTTTGGAGGAGTTGCATAGATCAATTGATTTTTCAAAAATGTGCATAGGTTCGGTTAATCATCAAGCAGACCTTGCAGCTGGAATTGCTAAAGCTTGCATTAATTATGGCATGCTTGGGTGCAACCTTTATAGATTGTGTGAAGAAATTGTGCAAAAGGAAGATTTAGGAGTCAAAATATGTGAGGATTTTCTAGGTCTTTGTCCCAAACTTTTGGAGCAGAACTCTAAGATTCTTCCCAAAAGCCGAGCATACCAGGTTCAAGTTGATCTTCTTCGAGCATGCAGCAATGAAACAACAGCATGTAAGTTGGAGCACAAAGTTTGGGCAGCAGTCGCTGATGAAACTGCTTCAGCAGTAAAATATGGTTTTAAAGGTAGGTTTAATTAATCATATCTCAAATAATGTCATTGTATAGAATATAAATGAAAAAGGACAACAAACAACAAAAGGTAAGCTATCTCCATACAACACTAAACACTTTGAAACTCCTATTGATTTCTGTCATCCTTCCTTTCAAAATATCTTTTCCACATGTTTTAATTAAGATACTAGGTCCATTCACTTTTGCTGTTCTGGGAACCCATATCTGTTGTCCTATTGTTCTTAATCTTATAAAGGACCTGAAATTTACAAACACTTCTCTTGGTCTATGGTCTGTAGAACATATCTTGGAGGCCCCAAGCATTATCTCTACTCCAGCTTATATGAACAATGATTCTGATGGCTCTGTGGATCATTCTTTCCATCCTAGGAGGGTGAAGGTTGAATTACCAGTTCGTGTGGATTTTGTTGGGGGTTGGAGTGATACTCCTCCATGGAGCTTGGAGCGTGCTGGTTGTGTTCTGAATATGGCAATAAGTTTGGAAGGTTCTCTTCCAATTGGCACTATCATAGAGACATCAAAAACAACTGGTGTCTTTATTAAGGATGATGCTGGAAATGAGTTACACATTGAAGACCTAACCTCAATTGCTACTCCATTTGATGGCAATGATCCGTTTCGGCTTGTCAAATCTGCACTACTTGTGACTGGCATTATTCATGAAAATATTCTTGCATCCATGGGCTTGCAGATAAGGACATGGGCCCATGTTCCTCGTGGCAGTGGTTTGGGCACTTCTAGCATCTTAGCAGCTGCAGTTGTGAAAGGACTTCTCCAGATAACTGATGGAGATGAAAGTAATGAAAATGTTGCAAGACTTGTTCTGGTATTAGAGCAGCTTATGGGGACAGGGGGTGGCTGGCAGGATCAAATTGGGGGTCTCTACCCTGGTATTAAATTTACTACTAGTTTTCCTGGAATTCCATTGCGACTACAAGTCACCCCATTGTTGGCTTCTCCTCCTTTAATTTCAGAGTTGCAGCAACGCTTGCTTGTGGTATTTACTGGTCAGGTATGTGGCAGCCTTTCCATTTTTACTTTGGATATGCATTTTATGACTCTTTTTGCATAAAATAAGTGATGCAATTTCACCTGAAATATGTAATGCAATTTTTGTGCAGGTTCGACTTGCACACCAAGTCTTGCAAAAGGTGGTAATCCGATATCTTCGGAGAGACAATCTTCTTGTATCCAGTATCAAGCGCCTTGCTGAACTGGCTAAGATTGGGAGAGAAGCTTTGATGAACTGTGACATAGATGACCTAGGGGAGATAATGTTAGAGGCTTGGAAGTTGCATCAAGAACTCGACCCTTACTGCAGCAATGAATTTGTTGATAGACTTTTTGAATTTGCGCACCCCTATTGTTGTGGCTACAAGCTTGTGGGTGCTGGGGGTGGGGGCTTTGCCTTGTTACTTGCCAAGGATGCTGAGCATGCAAAGGGACTAAGACATTTGCTGGAAGAAAATTCAAAATTTGACGTCAAAGTATACAACTGGAACATCTTCTTAGATATTTAGTTGTAGAGTTGTTAGAAGGTGCATTATTATTATTTTACATTGATTCTTTGTTTCTTATACATTCTTTGTTGTATATTGAGATGCTCACCCTATTTGTTGTGGGGTCTTGTAGCTCCAATTATAGAGTATTTACCGCACTCTCAAGGTTAGAGTTGAACCTCTAGTTCCCCGTTTGGCCTCCTTTGTACCAAAAATACTTTCTGTGTAATAAGTACTTGAGAGAAATGTGGAGTGTGCATTATTTGTATTATTATTAAGAGAATTTTCCTTGCATACTGTAGGTTTTCTCTAAAAATATACTAGATTTTTTTTTTTTAGAGGGGAAATCTAAACCTAGGTTTTTTTGTACTTGAAGAGAAATATCACTACACCAAGTCAATTGACAATTACATTATACATACCCACTCTTGACTTACCTACTTTCATCCTACATACCCCATATTCTCATTTCCTAATTATAACCACCATCACATTCTTAGAAGGCTACAATACTGTTCATCATAGTACATGCTTGTGTATGATGCATTTAATTTTTTTTTTCTTTTATATGGGGGTGGAGGGGGACTCAAACTTTAAGACATGTTGAGAGAAATACCCCCCTAATGAGTTCATATTTACTCTATTTTAAGGCCTAAGAGCCTTCATTTGGAACTTGGAAGGCAAGATTTCAGATTTAAATATTTTAGCGAATGTTTATAATTTAATTATGTAAACATTAAACAATACATACAAATTTGGTTTGAATGCACAGAAATAGAATGAAATGTATGGACTTCAAATCATTCATTGTATTCAATCATTTTAAACTCCTAATATGTTACATTGTATCTAGTCATTCTGAATGTATTATACATGGAGTTTTATGTTTTTTTTTGTAATTAATGTAAGTTTATTGTCAAACTATAAATTTAATTATTGGGAGACTTTCATCCAGGTCATTTAATTTTACATTCTACAGACTAAATCTTATGTTTTTTAGAATTCTAATTAAACTCCAATAATATTGTAACCCTTCCACATTACATAATATTGATCTATTAATTTCTATTTTTTTTCACGCATATCAAGCGTCGAGTGTTCGGTGGCCATTGTCGAGTGTTCGACAGTACATTTTTGTTTCTTCCTCGAGCCAATGGTACTGGTTTGTCGGTTTTATGTTAAGTTTTAATTTTGAGATTTTAAGCTCCACAAACTTCATTCTACACTCTAGGAGGGTATGAGGTGAATCCGTACTCTATACTCCAAAAAAATAAAAAAATGAAAACATATTTCATTGACATAATAGTGGTCAAAGAGCTTCATTTAGAAAAAACAAACCATAAAATTTCAGTCCAAAGAAGAAATGTAATAAGGAATTCATTAAACTCTAATTTTTTTAATTTTTTTTTTTCTAAATCTTTCCATCCCAATAAACTTTGGAAAAGAAAAAGAAAGAAAAAATAAAAAATAAAAAAATAAAAGAAAGATGGAAGGCAAACGGCAAACTTGTATAACGTGGAAACGAGGCAAAGAATCCAAAGCGTCGAGCATTTCTCACCCTCGCAACACATGAAACACAGTGTCGCCTTCCCCTAAATTGCGTTTCTAGTGGATGTGGAACCAACATCACCATATATAAGAAGTTGGGGGCCACTGGCATTGCCGATTGCCCACTCCACTTGTCCTTCCAAGGAAGACCCAAGTCAATAGGGAGACCAAAAAAGCAAAAGAGACAAAGCCCAAAGGAAGAAGAAGAAGAAGAATGGATCATCATCATCACCACCCATCATCATTACCATTAAAATTTTATTAGAAATGCATAATGCAAATTGGTAAAGGTTGTTAAACTGATTCTTTGGTGAGCCAATCGTTCTTTTCTGCCAGGTCCCATATGTTTTTATTTATTTGTTTAGTTCTTTATCGAAATCTAATCATGTGGGTGGGTCGTGTATCTAAATTTCGTACAGCACAGTCATTTATACATGCAAGCGGTCTCTTATGCTGTAGCAGTCAAGCAGAGCAGAGGCAGAGGTAGAGAAAGGTAGAGAGAGATGGGTCTGCTCACCAACAGAGTTGAGAGAAGTGAGATCAAGCTTGGAGATCACATCTACACCTATAGAGCTGTCTTCGCTTACTCTCACCATGGTTGACTCTCTTTCTCTCTTTCATTTTATTGTTTTGGTTGATTTTATTTTCTGGGTACTTATTACATTTATGTTTTGAAGAATTACACAATGTGGGTTCATGGTGTGATTGTTATTTCTGGGTTTTTACTTTTATTCCTTTTTGTTTGTGTCAATATACTTTCCGGGTTTCAATTGTCCTAATTCTTTCTTTTGATTAATTTTTTTCTTTTAACTTACCATGTAAATCTTGTGGGTTTACTTTCTGCAAGTTTTGAATTGTGTTTCATCTAAAGCCATCAAATTTTTGTGGTTCTTCTTTCCCAGTTTATCGTTTATGTCTTTCTGCAGCTGAATATTGTACCTTGAATTTTGAATTCCTTTGCTTGCAAGTTTATGCTTGTGGATTCCTTGATTAAGGCCTCTCACTAGTCCAGGAACAAATAATTATTGCTGTAAAGAAAACAAATTTAGGATTCTAGAGATGGTAGCATTTTTCTTCCAATTTGATGCATTTTGAACTCTCCATCAACACTCGACCAAAAGAAATCTCCCAAAAATCCACAATGGGGAGATTCTACCATTGACTTTTTGCATTATTTCGTTCTGCCATTTTCCAAATCCAAGAAATTGGGTAATTGTTGTGTGATGAGACTGAATCTTCTATTATGTGTTGGTAATTCTCCATTTAGTGGATGGAGAATGTAAAGCCCTTTGATTTCTACTGGCTGATTTAGGTGTGGCATGGTGAAAGCTGACCGGCATGCCTTCAAAATTCATATCATGTTTGTCATTTTGTCTTATTGCTAGGTTAACTTACAACCTCTAAAGACCAGTATAATGACTGTTATGTTGCTATTTCTCTCTAACAGTACAAGGAATGACTCTGCAGCCGCCATGAAGCTTGCAAAGTCCCTTTTTTTGTTTTACTTTATCTCTTCATCAAATTAGCTGCAGAAACGTTTGTAAGCACTGACTGTTGTTTCAAAGAGTGTTTGTTGGATGGTTTGTATGACTCAACAAAGGGGAAACAGAATTAGACACCAATTTTTGTTCCTTCCCTTATTGAGGGATTATAAATGTGTTTCTCCTTATTTTGTTGTCGGTAACCCATCAACTGTTGCTGACCATATAATATTCAATTGTTATTTGGATTCAAATAACAGAACCCCAGTCATTGTTATATTAGTTCCCAATTTGCTAGGTAGCAGAATTGATCTCTCATCTCATATAAATACTTCTAAATGAATTATGATGACTTCTTGCAACATACTATGGATTTGCAAAGTTTACTACTTTACTTGGATATATAATATGAAGATTATGTCTGAATTGGTGCCATAAATTTCACTCTTAGGAGGTTTGATCTATATAATTGAAAGTAGTAAAATGTGGTGACTATTTCTACATCATCATCATCATCTGCTAAAGAATTTCTTTGACCTGATTTTGTGCTTTCCATTTCAATCTTGTCAGTTGTGGCCACTTCTTTTAATATAGTACAACTTTTAGTGTCATTTCCATCTAAGTTTTTTTCTTTGTTAGCATTCATGTTGTGATGTCCTTTCAGAAACTTTATATCCGGTGGATAGTTGCATTTGAACTTTTTTCTGTCTTGTGTTACTCCTATGCTTAGGTCAAGTTTCATCAGGAGTTGCATTGAATTTCATACCATGCAGGCATTTATCTTGGGGGAAGCAAGGTCGTTCATTTTAGACCTGAGAGAAATTTGAAATCAAGCAGTGAAGCATCATCCGTCTCTTATGATTCAATGTCCTGTCCCACCTTTCCTGACTGTGGCTTCAGGCAACCCAATAGTGGCGTTGTCCTCTCATGCCTCGACTGCTTCCTCAGAAATGGATCCCTTTACCTCTTTGAGTATGGGGTTACCCCTTCAGTTTTCCTAGCCAAAGTACGGGGTGGTACATGCTCCACTGCAACATCTGACCCCCCAGAAACGGTTATCCACCGAGCCATGTATCTTCTTCAAAATGGATTTGGCAATTATGACGTGTTTCAGAACAACTGTGAGGACTTTGCAATGTATTGCAAAAGTGGTCTTCTGGTAGTAGACAAGCAGGGGGTTGGAAGAAGTGGCCAAGCTTCTTCTATTATTGGTGCTCCATTGGCTGCAATTCTTTCTTCTCCTCTGAATTTGTTGATGCCAAATCCAGTTGGTGTGGCTACTGTAACGGCTGGGATGTACTGTATGAGCAGGTATGCAACTGATATTGGTGTAAGAACTGATGTGATCAAGGTGGCGGTGGAGGATCTGGCTGTGAACTTGGGTTGGGCAGAGCACCATGAGGAAGAGGCCGAGGATAATGAGGCTTCTATGAGACAGATTACCAGGTGATGTGAACATGGTTCTTGTGCTAGTGAAGTTCCATTCAATTGCATGTATAAATTGGTAAGTGTTAAATAAGCATTTGTTCACATTAACCGAAGTTCGGATGTGGGATTTACAAACTCATTTGTTAATTTGTCACACAGTTGCTTTCTAGTTTATGCATGGAATGATGAAAGCAGGAATTATCGGGTTGTTCTTATCCTCTCTCTCTCTCTCTCTCTCTCTCTCTCTCTCTCTCTCTCTCTCTCTCTCTCTCTCTATATATATATATATAATGGGTTGCAAGATAATCTTTAAAGGGTGATTTGAGAAATGAATGATTATGGTCATCAAAGTACCTTACATAATGAAGAGAAGACAATAAGCATGGAGATGATATAATCTTTATAAGTAAAGGGATTTTCTTAATTTTTTATAAAAGTAATTTTTAAATAGAGACATAAAAATAAATAATTTAGATTGTTAAAATTTTATATAAAATGAATTCTATTAAAATATTATGTTAAAATCTATGTAAAAAATATAATGTACGAATCATTCGCTTTTCATTTATATAAACACAAAATATCAAGCCAACCCCCACCACCCCATGTCTAATATCTACCTCAAGTCAAACCGTAGTTAATTACCTTCAGGCTACTCTTGTCCTTGTCAATAATTAATAATAGGGTCCTCTAGGATTTATTTGGACAACACTGCCATGGCTTGATTGTGATTTTTCACACCTAAGTATTAAATTTGGACTCGAGTGATCCGTTTTTGAAATTCGTGACTCTTCTTCCAATTTCTTTCATTAATTGTTCACTTCCCACTTCCAACAATGGAGGGGGAATACGAAGATATCATATTACAAAACCAATTATCTCACCAGTGCATACGCCAACGTACATATGGAACTGTTTGTTTTCATAATGTTGAAAAAGATTTCAAGTTTAAATGCAAGATACAAATTAAACTTGTCATGTAATGGTAATGCATAAGATTGCTCATGTACTTGCGGCAACAAAAACAACAATCGGCTTGGAAATTTCGCACAAGGACTCAAAGACAGATAATATGTCATGCAAATAGCATTTGATGGTGATCCTAGGCATAGAAGTCAGCTAAAAGTTTTCCAAATGAAATTGAAAACCAACCCAAAAAAAAAAAATCACAATCACACCCCCAAGGGATTGTGCTATTTACTTATTAGCAATTGAAGAATCATATGCTATTTACTTATAAATTAAAAATTATTCAACTAACTTGTAAAAATTTCACAGGGATCTAGGACCCCAATACCACTAATTTTTTTTCTTTATCTTATAATGCACAAGAAATAAAATAATTAGTTGCCTTATAAAGTAGGGAAGGCTAACAACCAAATTAGCTCAATAACACACCACCAAACGACGTCGGGTTACTCTGTCGATATCAATTTCCTCTCCTTCATTTTCCACTAAGCCTCCGTCGTTAACCCCACGGAGACATTACACACTATTTAAAGGCAAAACAAAAAACAGAGTACTCTGCTTTTGGGTTTTGGATTTCTAACCATCAGACCCAGAACGACCAAATTACAATTCAGTACACAAATTCAAGCTTATCCCAATCAAAACCCACAATAGGTTTCGAATTTTCGACCATAAGGGTATCTGAATCAAAACCCAGGAACGGAATCTTTGGATGGCGAATCTGTATGTGAAAGCTGTGCCACCTGCGGATCTGAATAGGAACACGGAGTGGTTCATGTACCCTGGGGTTTGGACCACCTATATTCTCATCCTCTTCTTCTCTTGGCTCCTTGTGCTCTCAATCTTTGGCTGCTCTCCTGGAATGGCTTGGACCATAGTCAATCTCGCTCATTTCGTGGTATGTCTCTCTCTCTCCCTCCCCAATATGTAATTGTATTTATGCACGTGTGGTTTTCATGTCTGCTGTGTTCAATTGGGTTTTTGGGTTTGTGAAATTTTCTGTTTTGTTGATTTGATGGTTACATCAATCAAGTAATAACTTCTAGTTAAATCTTCTATAAATCCCATGTTGTAGTAATTTAGCTCAATGATACTTTGTGTTTCTATACATGTAATTTGGTGTAGCTTAGATATTTCTACTTGGGTTATGTATTTGGATGTTGAACTGGGGTTGGTGCAATGTCTAAGTTATTTGTTTGATGTGGGTATTGTATGGAGGGAGAAAACCGAGTTTGTAAATGTCTTCAAGAAGGTAGGACTTGCTTTATTTATTCTGTAGTAGAGGATATGAACTGGATTTGGGATATGTTGGTAGCTTAGCTTGGAGAGCGAGGTTAATGTTGTGAAGCCTTGTTGCATGGATATGATTAAATTCAATACTTAGTTGAATTACTACAATAATCTTGTGAAAGTAGAGAAATTGCATTTGAATCTTACATTTCATTTTCAATTTGGTCTAGAAATTTAAATATTACCTTCACTGAGCTAAGCAGTGTTATGAGACTCAGTTAGGAGTTTATTTTGGGAAGGTAAAGGCATGAAAGGATTTCCAACTTCTCGTAGTTATCTTCCGTCCATATATTTTCAAGTCCACAAATTTTGTTTACTGATTGGGGCATTGTCATTGTTATTCTTATTGAAATCTGTTATTGTTCCCGTGTCTGACAGTACTCATTATGTCCTCTATTCTGGAACCTGAGAGTTCAAGAATGAGTCGAGTTTATCGGATGTCCCTGTAGGGTGTGTACAAAATAGACAAATCGTCTGATTTTGTGGTCTTGTGGTTGTTGCGTTTCTCCTAATATAATGAGGGATTGGATTAGTGAGACAGCCTTGTTCCACATCCAATTAATGCACATAAGAGCCGGTTTTTATTAGAATTGCAAACTTTGTTAAACTACTTTGAGCTTTCTCTCTCTCTTACTTTGTTTCCCTCCAGTTTCAATATGATTATTCTGAGTATGATCATTCAACAGTCTTTTCCCTACATAATGTATTTGATCTGACGCCTTGGGCCAATTACAGCCTTTTGCTTATACAATGTATCTGAACCCTTGAGTATTGTCTTCATTCTTGCTTTGTTAGTTTGACCTTTTATCTCTAGTTTAGTTTTATTTACATCTCCATCTACCATATCTGAGGAGCCTGATTCTTCTTCAGGTCACCTATCAGTTCTTCCACTGGAAGAAAGGAACCCCCTTTGCTGAAGACCAGGGGATCTACAATGGGCTGACTTGGTGGGAGCAGATGGATAATGGAAAGCAGCTCACCCGCAACAGGAAGTTCTTGACCGTCGTTCCTGTGGTGCTGTAAGTTAATTTTTATGCTATAAAAATAGCATTTTTTTAGTTTTGACACTAAATTTTGATATGACTGAACCTTTTGGCTATTCTTCATGATTTTATTTTAGATTAGCCTGCCCACCTCTGATCTCTTTGTGTGTGTGTCTAAAAGCCAGTTGCCACAGATTTACAAGCATTCATTTTTTTGCATACACACATATTTGTTTAACTGGCCAAAACATTCTACTCTAAAAAGGTTGGGAGGCTGGCTCAGGTCACGCAAAGAAAGGGTCCAATTCAAAACTAAGTCTGTAACTCTGTATGTGAGTTAGAACTGTGTAGCAGGCCATTTAGGTGGCCAACTGCAATAAGAAGGATACTTGGTTACTTCCTAAATTTTTTATTAAAAATAAAAAGGGAAAACTTTAGGAAAGGATATTTAGATATATTAATGAGCTTCTGGTTCTGCTTAATTGGCTCTTTGGGATTAACTTGGGCGCAATCTGTTTGTTGATTTGGTTGATTATATCTAGTTTACAACAGCCATCTCCCAGTTCAGGCCAAATTTTGCTCTCTCCATGTATCACAGTTTGCTTGTTTGTGGTCACCATAATGGACACCTCATATCAGTAGCATCTACTACTACTACTCCTTTTTTCTTCTTTTTGACAAGTGTATGAGACCTCAATTTTGATGCGTGCATGCTCATGAAGCTAGTTTGTCTAGATTACTCTGCCCAATGCCCATGGAGCAGTTTACAATCCTGGGTATGAGCTAGGTTGTATCCTCTTTGTTTCGACTTTCGACCTGTACTATTCGCTTGTGGACACTTCAGAATGACCTTAGTGTCTGTTTTCAGCATCAAATGATTCGTGTATGCATGTTGAACACATCATAAATTTGGTATGGATTTGTGATGTGTTGGATTTGCCCACTACTAGCCATGTGCTTAATTGGCTACCCAACTAAATTATGAGGATGGAGTTTGTTAGATGCCCAACCATGGAGTATTCATGTTGCAAAGGTATACCAGGAGTGAAGCTCCCTTATTGGACATCGATCTATGACATGGAATGCTCATTCTTCTTCACAGTTCACAAAAAGATAGCTTATTAGATTTAGATAGTTTACTGTAAGAGAAAATCAATTGTTCTGGCCATCAGCATTACCCGTTGTATTTGTTTAATGAGTTGTTACATATGAAGCATGGCGAAAAAAAAAAAGTTATTTACTTAAGCGATTGGTTTATGTCTCAAAACTTCTGAACCAGTACTGTCTTTGTTGACAGTGCTGCCTATGATATGATTTATAGGAACCTGATTTGCAAACTCAGGCCCTGCTAGGTGAAATACATGTATGGTTTTATCAGTTGACCAATACCAGTCCTGAAGATGATAAATTTACTAGGATCTTGTTTTGAAAAGATTTTTAGTTAAATGAAAACCATGTTAGTTCACATTTTTATTTTCTTTCTTTCCTATCAGGTACTTGATAGCCTCACACACAACTGACTACCAGCACCCGATGCTCTTTCTCAACACTGTTGCAGTCATTGTGCTAGTTATTGCCAAATTCCCCAATATGCACAAAGTCCGGATCTTTGGAATCAATGGAGATATATGAGTTGAGCTTACATTTGGGTTGACATGTTCAGAAGTCGCATATCATTCCCTTGTTCTGAGGAAAAGTTATATCTTTGTATAGAAGTTGGAACTGGAGGGATACCCAAATATATAATGTTTTTTTGTGCTGACTGCTTTTCAAGCTGCCTCCTAGATGAAGGAATAATTGTATTGAGTTATCTTTGTACAGTAGAGAAATTTTATGTATCTGGAATATCACGGTGCTTTTTGAGCATATCACATATTTTGACATTGTTTCTCTTCATAATTTTCATATATTTTCAACAGTTGGCTGGTCGAATTTCCTTTTGTTTGTGTAGGGTGAAGTTCTCGCAACATTGTGAGTTTCTTTGTGTGTTTGAAGTTATGGAGCTGAGCATTCTATAAGATATTAAAGGGTTATGATATATAGATATGACCCAAAAAGAAGGATGGTGATATGATGAATCAAAGTTTTTTTATTATTCATTATCCTTTTTTGCTCAATGTTCTTTCACATGGACTCCAAGGTCAATGTGCCATACATTTAAAAATGCTGTGGCTTGTATATAAAATGGTGTTGAATGCCTAGTGCGTACTACTGGGTCAAGCTAGGTTGTGCAGCCCCTATAGCCATCGTTCATGTTACTTATTAAATGCAACCTCATTAGGGATGTTCCACACTATCACTTATATATACAATAATACTAAATATACCAAATTTTTGGCATCACATATGTATCACTCTTTAATAGAGGGGAGATCTACCTGTATTGTGAATCCTAACTCTATTAGAGAAGTGGTATACATGTGGTATCCAAAATATGATCTCCCTAACATTACTATTATATATATATATATATAACTTACCAAAACTAGAATGAATGGAGAGGAGCCTAACACCTAGAGCTAGAAAAGAGGCTCACACTCAAAGGCCTAAAACTGAGTGGGATTGTGGCCCAATTGCTGCACATTTTAAGCTCATGAAAATTTTTATAATAGGTAAAATTTGTAGCATACAAACACATCTTTGATTCTTAGATATTGACATATTTACCTTTCCCTACTACTTACTTTTTGCTCACACGGAATTCTCAAGATAGTAAAATCTCAAAACACTACAACCAGTGAACTACCGTGATATATTCCATGAATTAATGGTGTTTCGGACAATGTTTGCCTAAAGAAGAATTACAAGAGCAGCTAGCAGAACGAATCAATAAGAAATATATACCAAACAAATAAGAGATGGAACAAGATGTGAAAGGGATTGAGTTGGTGGAGAAAATAGTACTCATCAACACGCTTCCCTGGACCCCACGTAACCAGAGGAATGTTTGAGGGTCCCATATATGCTCACCCTCAGACCAGAAAGAGGAGGTGGGTTTTTGAAGAATTTTCCTGGTGATTGGATCAATGTACTTATTCTAATGAAGGCAGGCAGGTGGATGATGGATTGGACGACACACACACACACACATATATATATATATAGCAAGTAATTATGATGGGTCATGGAAGGAGTCCTCTAAATTAAACTGATGTCCATCAGCGGCCGGGTGTCAAAAAAATATTAGGTTAGCTTTTGGTTGGGGCAGGTAACTAATTAAATTGTTATTTATGGTATATTGCTTACTAGCTTGGTTTTCTTGTTTCTAAAAGACCCTCCCGACTAACAAGTAATTAACAACATTACTTGTGTAATTAAAGAATGTCTATTGGGTCTACCACCAAACACCATTACTTCTAAAATACTTAATAAATGGACCATATATTTTGAGTTTGATTTTTAATTTATATACTTATATATATATAGATAACTTTTACAATGGATATTGGGAATTCAATTTCACTTTGAGCATTGCATGTTCAAATGTAAAAATTTAAATTTGGGACGTTCGTTTTGGAAAATCTCCACAACTTAAGATGTTTATCTAAATTCACATCCTAACAACATAAAATATCATATGCATTATGTTATGTATTAATCTATAGTACTTATTTAAAGGTAAAATTAAAGGTGGGGCTTCATCATTTAGGTGCCCAATTTATTGTCTAACGATCGAAATGCTTTCCTAGCTGGAAGAATCTCAGTTGTGTTAAAGATAAGACGTCAAACCTGACACCTCACAGTCTCATACCTGCTTTATTAGAGAGAGAGAGAGAGAGAGAGAGAGAGAGAGAGAGAGAGAGAGAGAGAGGCAATGACAACAAGTGTAATACAAGACGTACAGTTGATCATAGACAGAAAAGACATATGAGCAAGTGAGCAACTAATCCACTATTAATACAAGTCTATAAAACACATACTTAACACTGCATAATATTATGAGATGCATGTGCCCTAGATTAATTTGATAGAAGAATGTATGAATACAAGCCATGTTCCTTACATTCATTTCTTCTTCTATCCATACAAAACCCTCTTCTAAAGCCAAGCCCAAACTCATGATATTCATGAGCTTCATTTGCTTACATTAAATGTTCAAACAGAGAAAACATCTAGAGAGGAATTAATTAATATATAACAAAGAAGCCATATTTATCCTATCTGTTAGTTCTGATCAACAACTTCAAATAAGTAATTAACCCAACTTAAAAAAAGGTGGAAATTAAATACACTACTTTTGTTTCACCATGATCCTCCACCTAACAACCCATTCCAATACCCAGTTGGATTCGCTTGCCCCTTATTCTGATGATGATCAAGCACTTGATGATGATCATGATGACCTGAGCTGGAAATCTGTTTCAACTGATGATTATGATCCCCAAATGGAAACAACATCCTTCCACCATTGATCTCTTGATCATGATCCCCATGATACCTATTCCCAAGCCCATCAACACAAAATCCAAGCTGGCTTGGCTTGAATTCTTGCAAAGAGAACCCAGAAGTAGAATAAATTCCATTCGAATCCGGCGGCATCCCCGGTATGAATGAGTTCACCCCCCTAGAAGCAATGCCAGTCCTAAGAAGCTCCAAAGCTGAAAGAGCAGAGGTATTAGTAGTAGACCCATCTGGGTTTTGCTGCTGATTGCCATTGTTGTACTTGTTTTCAGTAGGGGTAGCATGGTAATTGTGCTCCATAGCAGCAGGGAAAGCCAGATTAAGGTCTTGGCCTTCATGGGTACTCCTAGGGTTTTGATGTTGGTGAAGAGATATTGATGAAAACTGTGAGAGACTAGTTGGTGGGTTAAGATCAGGAATATTATTAATAATCTTTGAGGATGATGATGATGAAGATGAAGAAGTGGATTTCTTGTTCTTTCTTGAACCTCCTCCAACAGGGACATTCCTGAGAGTTCCACCTTCAGTCCAATACCTCCTGCATGTCTTGCAAAAGTACCTTGGCTGAGTGAGGCTGTAGTTGTTGTAGTAACAGAACTTGGTGTTGGTGGAATTGCACCTTGGACAGTTCAATTGCTCTTGAGGCCTTGCCCTTTTCTCTAGCATAGACCTTGTGCATGCAGCATTAGACCCCATCTCTTGATCCATAATTGGCTTCTCCAATCCACCACTTTCCTAATAATTAGTCAACAATTGTATCCCCACAAATTAAGACCAATAATTAAAATTAAGACCCCCTATTACTAATTAATGAGTTCAAAGATAAAAAAAGATCAATTAGTGCACAGATCTAGAAATCTAAAACTGATTAAAGAGAGAGATATTCATAACAAGTGGGGACAAATTAAACAAGCTAGCTAGCTTGTTCAGCCTTTTCAGTACTTAGAGAATCATACTGAAAAAGAAACGTATATAGGGAATAAGATAAAAAATAAGAAAAAAAAAAAAACAAATAATAATAACAAGTAATGCCTTTTTATATATCCATCCCCTTTATCAGTTATCACATGTGAAGAAAGAAAAAAAAAAGTGCAGAGCTTTCATGTATAAAGAACAAAACAACCTTTTATATATCTTTGAATACATAAGAAATCCAGATGCAATGGAACTTGCACTACTAGTTGCCTTGAACATCATCCTCATCATCTCATATAGAAGTACAAATTAATGAGACAATTAAAATTAACCCCACAGAAATAATATTTCAAACACTTGTGGAGCTTGATCTTATGCTAATTATATATAAGATTTGATCCAAACCCAAAGAAAGGAAAAAGAATAAAGATGAAATAAAAGCACCCACCTGCGGCCATTGAGCAGTGTCCATGAATTCAGAAGAGAGAAAAGGGAAGAAAAGAAGTTGATGACTTCAGAGAGAGAGAGAGAGAGAGGGAGGGAGAGAGAGAGGGAGAAAGTGTTCACCCTCTTTGTCTGCAGCTGCTCTTAGTGGAAGAAAGAATGTTTTGGATTGTGCTTTAGATTATGTGAGCAAATTAATATTGCTTTATGCTTTATGAGTGATGATGAAAGAAAAATAAAGAAATGTCCTTGTTTTGACTAATATTAATGCTACTTTAGTCCTTTGTATTATTAATTGGGGAGTTTTGTCTGATTTTGTTTAGGAAAATTGATTTTTATTGTTCTTCTATTCATTCTCTATGGAATCATGAGTGTGTGTGGTGTGGTGGGTTTCTCTTTTTTGACCTGATAATGGGAAAGTCTTGATTATTGTTCTTCATTGTCACCCCTCTCTTTTAAATGTTCTCTAAAGGACCATACATGAATAGGGATCATAGGGGTTCTTTTGGTTCATCCAGAGAATTAATTTAATTTAATTGCTTAACAATCTGTATGCTATCTATTAAATATATATGTGTCAAGACTTTCTCATAGTCTAGCAACATGTGGGTGACTTCCTATGGAATTTGCTTGAAGGGTAATTAATAAAGTAATGAACAAAAGAAAAAAACGATGTAATACTTGTATTAGTTTAACTATTTGTAGTGGTGGTAATTAAGTGATTAATTAATAGAGATATGAAGGAGATTTTTTTTTTTCTTTTGGCCATGGAGATATGGAGGAGATTAATTAGTAGAGAAAGGGTAGCCGACAATAGGCGACAAAAGGGACAATGGAGGGACCCAAATAATGCGCGGTAGAAAAGAAAAAAAAAGGGAGAGAGGAGTGTTGGTGATGGTGTTGGTGTTGGGGTGTCTTTTGTGTGATAGGGACACTAACATTGTTTGGTTATTTGAATTTGTTCGAAACAGCCAAACCCAGGGACTCAAATTCCCACTGCTTCATTCTTTGATATATATATATATATATATATATATATATATATATATATATATATTAACTTGCTAACTTGTTAGTTTTAGAGCATTCATTGTATATATATAAAGGCTCATTCTATTGAGGTATACCCTATTGGGGCTCACACGAGTCGTTTTATATCGATCCGAACCGTTCAATTTTTACATCTCCATTGATAGATCGTCCTTGCAAAAAATTAGCCAAATCTGAAATCATTTGCCTATCTAACTTTGATCAAATAAATGGACGAACAAAATATTTTCGATAAAACCGTTCATTTGTTTGATCAAAGTTAGATAGACAAATGATTTCCGATTTGGCTAATTTTTTGCAAGGATGATCTATTAATGAAAATAATCCTTGCGAACGGTCCGGATCTACACAAAACGACTCGTGTGAGCCCCAACAAGGTCATACCTTAACATAATTAAGTTAAAATATACCTTAATAGAATGAGCCTCTATATATATATATATATATATATCTATCTATCTTTCACTTCTTTCTTTCAGATTGCAGATTAGTTTTTTTCCCTATCCCTCTCTCTCATTGTCGTACCCAACCCAACCCAACCCAACCCAAGTTGGACAGTGGAGACCACTATTTAATTAATTAATACCCTCTCATTAGGTATTTAGGTTTAGGCCTTGTTTATGAGCAAAATAATCATTAATTAAGACTTTATTATGCATGTATGTGCTACAACTAGATTAGATATAACTTTTTACCTCCTAGACTCTAGAGTAATATAATTGCTCATATCATGAATACCATAAAATTAATAATATAAAGTATTGGTTTTCTGTGATTCGGCCGCGGCCTCCATTGTATCAATAATAATAATAATAATACTACAAAGTATCTTTGCTTTCAAATATAAATAATTAAGACTAATATGTGATGATGAAGAAGAATTTCCCTTGAGTTCATGTGTTGTACAGAGGTATACGAAGTTACGCATAGATGATAAAAGTGTTTTAGAAGATATATAGTTTGAAAATACAAAAAACATAAACTAAAGAGTTTTGGGACAATTTTCTGAGGAGCAATGTTAGGTACCTTCTATTTTCTACCTTATCTCTTCTCCTACCCATCAAGCATTGTAGTCGCATGATCGGAATCGTTTAGTTCTAGATCATCTTTTAAAGATGATCTCTGCACAAATCAACTAAATTAAAAATTATTTAGTCATTTAATTGTTATCAAATAATAGTAAATTTAATTATTATCAAAATTGTTTATTTATTTGATAACAGTTAAATGACTAGATTATTTTTATTTAATTTATTTTTTTTTTATAAAGATAATTTTTAAAAGACAATCTAAAAAATGAACGACAAAATAAAATAGAAGGAAGTGAATCAAACTCTTCAGACCTGTGAGTTTGCATCCAACCGATCGAGGTGGTTAATGCTTATATTTATAACTTTGTTATGAGTCATCTAGTGAGTTATTAAATACTATTTAATGGTCATTAATTCTCAAAAGTTGTTAATAACTTTTCTTCATGGATTGAGCCGATGGAGATAAAAGGTCACAGACTCACAGTATTATAGATTCATCAACTAACTTGGACTCTAGGAAAATTTGAATATCTCCCCCTTTAGATTAAAAAAAAAAACTATATGGGCTTTTTTAGCTCTTTGTCCCCGGGTCATGTCCACAACCCATCTTCTATATTCGGCCATACACGTGTCCTTGTATTCAGTCACCACATGTACAACATTTTCTTTCTGAACTACATCAATATCAATATGTGTAGGAGTTTAATTATAACTATAGTGGTATGTACGTGAAACAAAATTAGTTTTGGTTAAACACCTTTAGTGATAGCACACTTAGTGGTATGTGAAACAACATTCACAGCAAGAGTTTAACACCTTTAGTGATACTGTGATAGCACGCTTGTGTGTGTCTTGCATATTTGGATTGTTTTGGTTACACAAAACAAAATTAGTAGCTGGATTGTTCTTGTGTAATTTGTTATGTAGCTGTTTCTCTTAACCTATTGTGCAGAAATTCAGGGGACAATGCGTCAAACATCATTATTGAATTTGAACCCATGCCACTACGTACATTACTTTAGTTTTAAAATCGAGATGCAATTATGAGCTAGAATAGTGTTTTAGCATATAAAAACATTAATGCATTTTTAAGCCTTTGTAAAGTTTATCTTTTATAGTACTAGAAAATGGGATGTCAATATGTCATCGATTGATGTGGATCCAGATATCAACAACATCGGGATCAATTTCGAAGCTATATGTAAAGCAAGAAGGTTAGTGAGGCGTTCAACCACGTAAAATTTGCCCAGAAAATTTTACACACGTTGATACGATTATTTAGGGGCCGTTTGGTATTTAACTTTTTTTTTTTTAACGGGCCCTAAGAATCCCCCACTAACAATTTGCAAACCCCCCAAACCTACCCCCTCACACACTATAGTGTCTGCAAAATCCTCACACCCACCTCCTTATTCTCTTTTTGTTGTAGATGCATAGAATTAAAAGAAAATTATAAACATAAATATATTTTAATTATTTGAAAAAAAAAAAACTCATTTAGTGTGAACCATATGATGTTATAAAAGACATGTATCATTCCATAATTAAAAGGTTAGCAAAGTCAGGAGATTAGAGTGAATCCAAATCCCTACCAAACATGTTTTATTGACTAAAACATGTTTTTTAGTTTTTGAAAAAATTAAAGTTTTTGAATAGGATACCAAACATGCCCTTATTTTTCTGTTCTTTTCTATTTTTCTTTAATTATGTCTTGATTGTAGAGCATTAAAAAAAAGTGATGTTCTTTATGCATATAAAAGAATATTATTCTGGTGGGTAAGCTATTGAAATTAGTTCAAATGATGAAAAAGTAAAACAAAAATGTTGAAATGAATTAAAATGAGTTAAAAACTCGATCTCTTCAAAGATAACACAATTTGCTTTGATTTGGTGAAATGCTGATGCAATTGGATTCAGTTTGTTAATTGTCAATATCGACCTCATACTCGCTGGCCTCGTTTGGTGCATAGGATTGAATATAATAGGATAAATGACAAAATCATGTATATTTAAGAAAGAAACTTCTAACTTTAAGGAAAAAAAAAAGAAAAAAAAATGGACTAATCATAAGGAAAAACTTATCCCTTCTAATCCCCCCCAAAATGGTGGGATTAGAGAGATAAGTTTCCCTCATAGCTAATCTATTTTTTTTTCAATCTTTTTCCTTCAAGATAGAAAATATTATTTATCTTCTTCCTTAAACATATATGAATTGAATTTATCCATTTATCTTATCATATCAAATCTTATATATATATATATATGCATCAGACGAGACTTATAGTCATATAATGTCTTCAATTTAGACTTTATTAATAATGTTGTTTGGGTAGAATATTGCCATCTGCTTCTTAGTGTCTAAATTTTCCCAAATTGATAAATGTGATTGTGATTTTTTGTGAGCTAGTTTCCATGCATGGATCTTATTCATGAATTCCATTCCTGAGAAGAGAGGGAGCTAGAGTTACATGATCTGGTTGGTGGCTAAAAGTTGACAATATCTCTCAAAAAGACAAATTATAGTTCATGGATGAAGTGGATGGATTTCATTTCAACGTGAAAAGCATGGACCTGATGGGACATGCAATTAATGGCTTCATCTAGCTCACCGTCCATGTGTAATTATGTTGTATTCTTTTTTTTTTTTTTTGGGCCACTGTAATTGTGTGTATTTGAATCAAGTTGAAAGGATGGAAAAACATTTTGAGGAAATAAATCATTTTAATTTTGAAAAATACAACATACAATAATCTCATGTATGCAGCTACATTGTTGACTAGTATATCAACAAGTTTATCGTTCTTTTTCTAGAATACAGATTTTTAGTTTAAATTTGGATGTATCATGTATGACATGAATAGAATAGATGTACCATTTTTAGTTTAACAATGGTAAAACAGTAAAAGTAGACTGTGTTGTCTTTTCTGGTTTTTGTTTTTTTGGTGACACGATATATCGTGTTGTCAAAAGGACTACTGCAACAACTGATGGAATGTTTGGCAGCTTTGTTCTGAACTTCTAATTGCCACAGCAATAAGTTAGGAGACTATATAGCCTATAGGAGGAGTGGCAGTACTCACTCTGGTTTTATCCCCATGTGGTCATGTTTTACTTATATGGTGACAGGGCGTGCTCAACAGGGATTTGGGCTTATGGGCCTTGTGCTACCCAATTGGCCGCACAACAATTATTTGCTTGTTGTTTAGGGCCCCCATCCCTACTTATTTTAGTAGCCCAATGATACAAGAATTCCCTCGCTTATTCACTTGAGAGTTGAGACTCTTCCAAGTTTCACAACCATTTTCTAAAGTTTTAATTCAATTTGAAATATATATTAGATTATATATCCAGGTGAATATGAACAAGTTCAGCGACATCTCTTTACTATTCTCTTTGGCTAATACAGGAAATACGCAAAGAAAGAAGACTAACCAACAAGATTTGCAACTGAACTAGTAGTGCGTTCAACTTGTGTTTAAAATCCTTGTACAGTTGTACTACTAGCAATATATGTCTATATCCAGTTGATTTGATCCATCCAAATTGGACCAATCAGTTCCAAAGACATTGATTGCACTAACGTAACTTTAGGTCTTCTAACAAGAACTAGCTTCTTATTCAGATATAAGTAATAAACATATGTGCCCATAAAATAAATTGACTAATCCATTAGCTCGTATGCCAATTCGTATTACAAAATATGAAAAGAACATAACATTATCACAAAACAGTAATAAAAACAAGTACAAAGAGGGATACGAGTGAAGGTTTTGAAAGCATTAGAGTTAATACAAAAAGGATTCAAAGGAAAAGGATATAATATATACTGTACATGATTGGTGCAGACTCAAGCCCTATCTTTCTTATGCATGTTTTCTTTTAAAATAAATGTCAACTTATTGATTCTTGCGCATTATTCTTAATTAATACTACATTGTAAAAATCATTGTTTAATATCATCAAAGTTCAACTTATAGTAAAATCCACATGTTAAAATTGTTAAAATAACTGAAGTAATATGAATTTGATTAGATACAAATTAATTAAGTTTATGCCGATGAGCCCATGCATGTTCTGCCAATCATCGGAGGGACTCCTTTGATCGAAATTAGACGAGTTGATGATCGAGTTGCGCGCTTAGACTTAGAGAAGAGTTTATCCTAATCAATATCGTGCTTAGATCGAGATTCAGAGTTGGTACGTGGCACGATGATTAAACAAAAGAGTAAACGACAAGTTACATCATGAGTGAAATAGTTAATTTTATGAATGTAACAACATATATCAAGGATGACGTCAATAGGACGTACGGGACGGAGCTAGATTTAATTTCCACCATTTTCTTCATTCTATTTTAAATATATCTCTGTTGAGACTTGAGACCTAATTCATCATTTTACATCACTTTCGATATTTTTACCGGAATATATATATATATATATGAGTATATGACTAATACAATTGTTCAAAAAGTGAGCGCCAAATGTTTTATTCGGATCCTTCATTAACATATAACATGATAAGACCATAAGATCCAGCACCATGAATACATACTACGTACACGTCTAGATCCAATTTGACATAGAAAGTTGTTAATTCTCAACATATGGGTCGTTGTCAACAATACTAAGGGCCAGTTTAGTATTGATGTGTGAAAAAACAGTTGTGAGGTAAAACAGCTGTGAAGTAAAGTCAGCTGTAAATTAAAGCAGCTGAGTGTTTGGTAAAGTATGTTTTCAAAAGTGCTGTGAGTGCAAAAAACAGTATCAAAGTGTTTGATAAATGTTAATGTAAAAGTGCTGTGACTGTGTATAATTACTAAAATAGACATGATGCTAAAAGTGTCTTTCACTTATTTGTTTGGTAAAAATAAAAGGTGTTTTACTTGTTTTTTAAATTTTTGGCTACAAATTTTTATTAGCATTAATTTTTCTAAGAACAACATTATTAAATAACTATGTCTATTATTTTTTTAGGTATATTATAATTTTAATCATGCAAAAAAAATATTATAATTAATTATCACAATATAAAATATAAATAACAATGAACATATTTTTTAATTTAAAATAAACAAATTAAAAATATAGAAATCAATGAGGATATTATGGGTAAAATAAAATATTCATTGTTGTTGTGATTCACTGCAGCTTTCAAAAGCACCTAGAAACCTGCTTTCTGTTTTTGTTGTGGGAAGTTGAGAATTGTGGGAAAAAGCAGTTTTTAATTTTTTTACCAAACACCAAAACTGTTGTAGATGATTGAGAATTGTCATCCACAGCAGGTTTTGGGTCTTCCACCGCAATCCCAAACGGGGCCTAATAGATCAAAATAAATCAAATCAAAATCAAATAAATTCATATTAATATCTAATTAAGGATCTATAATTAAGAAGGTTGTAGTGCTCTAATATTACTCGTTGAATAAATTTTATAATAAGCACACTGCACAGTACTGGAACTGAACATATGGCCAACCGCCTTTTTAATTTTTCGAAAATCTGAAGAGTACGTATTCAGTATTCTTTGTTGGAAGCTTCCAATACTGTACAGCCAGTATAATAAAGTTATTATAACTCTATGTATAGTCCATATAATAAAGTATTATAACTCTCTGACGGTCTGACCCCAAAAAGAAAGTATCGTAACTCTTTTTCTTACAAAGCTAAAAAAGAAAAAACAAAATCCCAGAAAATTGTTTCTTTTCTAGCTCAATGATCGATTATTTCGAAACTAATCAGCATTGTTGCTCCTTAATTAGTTATTATAATTATTGGCATCCAATATATGTGGGCATCAATGAGATATCGATGTGCCCAATTAAGCAAAGCAAATCTTCTACCAGAGGATCTGCTTTTTGACTTATCATCAGTGATAATATATATGGACATATATATGTATGTAAGGAACCCAGATACATGGGGTGCTCCTCCACTAATACCTTAATTAATTAGACCAACTACTATATATATCCCTTAAAACTGGGTTATAGTCATTTAATCAAGCACTCAATCATTTAATTTTTTTTAATTTAATTAGTTATACAATTGTAGTTAACTTGCATGAGTGTCAATTTTTAAATTAATGTTGATTATCAAGAAGTACTGAAGAGCTAGGCGTTATTACGAGTAGTACTTGCAGCTGGTCGATTAAAAATTGACTGTTTTTCTAAATTTGTCCTATGTAATCTCCCCTAAATATATATATATATTTTCTGTTGATGAGTCTTCCTTTATTTATGGTCTTTTACTGCAGCTAATTATATATATCTATTTACATATATATGGTAATGTACAATTTCATAAATAAGTAAAATCATAGTAGTTATATATGGAAAAATGCAGGCATATATGCGTTCAAACTGCATGCACGAGAAGGGCAGATAGCAGGAAGGGTCGTTGAGTTACGTGCACAAATGTATTTTTGCCAAATTCATAAACATCACGCAAGCAGCTCAAAATTAATTATTATTTCTACCTATATTTTATAATATCTATATATAGAATTATTATCAAATAAAGTTTTTTTTTTTTTTTTTGTCTTACCAAATCAAGTGCTTAATTAAAAATGTTAAATAATTAAGAACATGTTAATTATAAGGTATTTGATCAAATACAAATTAATAGCCCAAATGATTGAGATGTTTATTATCACTATGCAGCTAATTAAGATTAAGATCGAGTAAAGTGAAAACAAAGCATATAATTCAGATTCTAGCTATTAGAAGATTCATATATTTTATAAATAATATTAAATTTTAATTAAAAAGAAAAAAGAACTATTTATTATGTCTCCATAAAAGTACGTACGTCAGCCCCCGAACAATTAAAAGGGAATACAAGTTGTGAGAATTCTTTGTGCTCTAGAGAGCATCAGTCTCGATTCTTTCCGGCCTTTTATCTCTCCCCTCCCTCTTATTCTCTCACTATCTCTCTCCTCCTGTTTGGTACTCTTGAAAGAGAGAGGGAGAGAGAGAGAGAGAAAGAGAGAGAGAAATGGGAAGAGCTCCTTGTTGTTCGAAGGTCGGTTTACATAGAGGTCCATGGACTCCTAGAGAAGACACATTACTTGCCAAGTATATTGAAACTCATGGTGAAGGCAATTGGAGATCCTTGCCCAAAAAAGCTGGTACGTACATATAATATATATTCCGGTTGTTGTTCTTAATTTGTTACATAAATTATGCATCCTCATTATTATTAATTTTTTAAATTAATGGTCAATTTTCTCTCGAAATTAATTGATTCGTGACTAGTACTAATTAAGTTTCTTCTAATTAATTTGGTACGTGCATGAAGGTCTACTTAGGTGCGGAAAGAGTTGCAGGCTAAGATGGATGAACTATCTAAGACCAGACATAAAGAGAGGGAACATTACCCCAGATGAAGATGACCTTATCATCCGACTGCATTCGCTTCTTGGCAACCGCTGGTCTCTCATCGCCGGTAGGCTTCCGGGTCGAACCGATAATGAGATCAAGAACTATTGGAACACCCATCTCAGCAAGAGACTCCGGAGCCAAGGAACCGACCCGAACACGCACAAAAAATTACCTGAGATAATTACAGTCAAACAAAACAAGAGGACCAGGAAGCAGAATCACAAAATAAAAAACAACAACAAGAAGAGCAAAACAGATCGTGTAGAGCCAGAAAAGCCCAAGGTCCATCTTCCAAAGCCTACTAGGGTCACTTCTTTTTCTCTGCTGCCAAGAAATGACAGTTGTGAATGTAACACAGTCAGCACTACTGTGTCTAATTCAAGCCAAGATTTAAAAGGAGGAGCTTCAGATCATGATCAAGTTTTAGTGGAACAACATATTGGTATGAATCCCAATTGGGGTAGTGGGGTTATGTTTTCTATTGGTGATTATGATCAAGATCATGATCATGATGGTGTGGTTAAATCTGGGTCGTCCGATTTCGAGTGCCAGTCTGATGATCATGATCGTCACAACCTGGAAAAACTTTACGATGAGTATCTGCAGGCGCTTCTCAAGACGGAGGATCAGAATTATCAAGTTGAATTGGACTCGTTTGCTGAGTCACTGTTGATCTGATGAACAAATTGAAAACTCATAGATTTAATGCATGCATGTTTGAATCTTAGGTTTTCACGTGCTTACCTTCTAGTCTTCTAGCCAACGTACTGTAGCCTAGCCATGTCCCTTTGTGTTTGAATAATATTAATGTGAATCTTTGATAGTGACATGGCATGGGAGTGCTAATAAGTAATAGCTAGCATGTAAAATAAGTGGTAGATTAATACATGATATATATATTATATATATATCGCAATTTCATTATTAATTAACAATCAGATCCAACTTGTTATCCCTTTTGGTCACATATATCATGCCTTAGGCATATATGCATGTGTCTAATCTTTTCACCCCAGTACTTTTGTTTTTCCGCCTGGATTTCACTCCAGTACTTTGATCGACTAATGGCCAATGGACAATTTTGAAATCGGTGTGAAAATGGCAACCATGCATGCATTAAGGTGATAATTATTCCGGTAAATAGTGTTACGGTAACATACAAATAAATTTAATTTCAATCTTAAAGAATTTGTAAGAGGTACATCTTTTTCAAGCAAATATGAACACATGATCATTATTTAACAAAAAGAAGAAAATAAACATGCATGTGCCAAGTTGTGATTTGTTCATCTCATCGCCTTCCGGTGAAAGAAGCTAGCTAGCTAGCTAGTTAAACGTGACCTAACGAGAATTGTCATGTTTGATTTTAGGCATAAATTCAATTTAGACACATAACTATATATGCTATTTCAACAGGGTCCACGAACTTTCAAATATTTCAAATATACACCTGATTTATTATGTAATTGAAAAATGAAATTTCGTCCATCAATTTATTGAGAGATCAGTTAAATGTCAGCTTGCCTTTTGCTAACGGGGATTAATTGGCAACGTGGCACCAACTCAACATACATTTCCCGCCAAATGATGAGCAACACATGTCCACTTGACACGGGCCCACACACCCATCACCTCTTTCCCGCTCGTCGAACGCTCTCATGACCATTTAGTCTCTAAAAAACATCACGTTTTCCCCCAAATTCGAATATAAATCTCTCACTTGTGTTCAACGAGCGAAAAAGAGATAATGAGTTTGTGGACCCGTGTCAGGGTTAAGTGGACTTGTGTCGCTCATTTGGCGGGAAATGAGCGACACGGGTCCACCTAACCCCTGACACAGGCCCACAAAGTCTCTCTCTCTCTCTGTCTATTATTATTAAATTGTGGGCCCGTGTCGCTCATTTGGCGGGAAATGTTTGTTGAGATAGCGCCACGTCGCCAATTAATCCCGGTCAGCAAAAGCCAATCTGTCATTTAACTGATCTCTCAACGAATCAATGGACAGAAATTCATTTTTTCAATTTAGATAATAGATCGGGTGTATATTTGAAATATTTTAAAATTCATGGACCCCGTTGAAATAGCTTATATAGTTATATATCTAAATTAAATTTATGCCTTGATTTTATTTAATTGTTTATTATTATCATATGGAGGAAGGAATGATTGTTAATTAATACGTATAAAATTGATTATTTAATTTTTGTCGCATAATATGAATTTGGATTTGTTACTTTTTTTTATTATCTTCAATTTTAACCGTATAATATAAATTTAGGTTAATGTAACTTCATTTATGCTAAAAATTAAGGTATTATAAATTTATTTGATCTTTTATTCTCTATCTTTAAATAATAAATATATAAACTCAAATTAAAAATGAAGTAAACAATCTGAATCCGCAATCATATATATACACGTTTGTTTGCTCCGGACGAAATAAGTAGCTAAGCAAACATTTTGACATAACTAAAATTGTCATGAATGCTTGGTTTTTGATTAATTATATATCATAATTGGAGAGAAAAATGACTGCTGATATGATATGTAAGGAATCAAGTATTCTCGATCCGTCGCATCATATTCTTTTTGTTTTGCTGTGAAACTAATTAACAAGATGTAGTAGCTAGCAAGCTAGATATGATATGATGCATGATATTTTTTAGAATTAATTATCTCTCGGATTAGGTGACAACTTTTACATTTACTCTTGAATTAATAATCTCTGCATATTGTTTAAACTTAATAATAAAAGTACTTTTCGTGCTTTGGACCAACTGTCCTTTATTAACCCACGTTAAATAACTATTTTGTCTTTTTTTATTCTTTTATAGATTATTTAAATTTTTTTTTTCATGGCCCAAAAAAAAAATTTGTCTTTTTTTTTTTTTTTCTAATTTAGTTTATTGTTTGGCTGTGTTTTAAGAGTTTCTATCATTTCCAAATCTTACAAGCTTCAGATCTTTCTCTCATCCCTTGTCTCTCTATCTTCTCTCGATCTCGATCTCTCTCTCTAAAAAGCGTGTGAGTTCATAAAAGACGATTTTCAGATTTCTCTCTATCTCTTCTCTTTATCTCTTTGCTCTCTATAAATCGTGTGAGTTTTCAATTATTGTAGGATTCAAAAACCCCCAATTCGAAGTTCTCGACCACCGCAGGCTCCACTGCGGGTGATGCTAGTGATTGATTTTCCCCCATGTTGGTTCATTCTCAGCCTGTTGGACATGTGAGAATCGAATGCTAGCTTAAAACCCTTGAAAAATTGAATTTTGGTTGTGGAATAGGTGTGAGTCGCCACTGAACAGATTGCCGCCCCTCCAGCCATTTTTTGTTTTGATTGTGCTTGTTTTTATTTTAAATTGACAGAGATTTGATCTATTATTTTGATGCAGTTTCAGTTTTATGATGCAGTTTCAGTTTTCTAATACAGTTTCAGTTTTTCGATGCAGTTCAGTTCGCAATTTCAATTCTCTAATAAGTTCAGTTTTAATTTTTTTCAAGTATACCTTTGTTTTTTGTTGTATAAAAAATATAATTAGTCTTAATTTAAGAGTTATTGTTTTTGTTCATGCTAAAGATAAGTTTGTTTAAATTTTTTGAAAATTAATTTCAAAGTTTTGTTGATTTTAGTAAATTGGCATTCTTTGTAGAGATGATTTCTTTAGGATGCGCAGGGATAGAGGTGGTATTTTTCATTTTTTGAGTCATTTTTTGTCTTTTTGGAAGATGGTGCAGGGACATAGGTTGCGCATCTTATTTTAAGCCTTCTGGAAGGTGGTGTGTAAGTAAGTTATGTCAGTACCTTGTAATTAATTAAAGGTGAGTTGTAAGTAAGTTATTGAGTTTGAGTGATTTTGGTTAAATTAAAAATTTATCAGTACTTTATAATTAAAGGATTCGGCCTAGATATATATATATATATATATATATATAGAAGTTGGAATATTATTAATTTATATCCCTATCCAGTTGTCCTGCAATTAACCCTCACCTTCTTCCTCAGACTCATACATAGAGATCCCATATATATATGTCACGTGAGATATAAGTAGCTAGGACACCATCATATCAAAATTAATTTGTCTTCATATTTGTGATCACACAGAATTAATGGTGGTGCTGCATTTTCTAAGTGTTTATCGGTGACCTGTAATGCCAAAAATGGGGGTAATAACTAATAGGTAGTATCATCACCGGTATTAAACGATACATTCAATGAATTGCTGGCTCATCTAAGAAGCGCGAGGAAAGTGCAAAGTACTAGTTTGTCACATATGTATAAAATTATTTGTATTACAATTTTTATCACCGCGTCTATAAATATAATATAGAAGCGTAGTTCATTTTTATTATAGATGCGATACTAAAAAAAATGGACATCATATGTTTATCTTTCTCTGCTTATTTTTTTGACATTAAACTTAATCCTATATTGTAATAGTCTTTCTCTCTGCATTTAATTCGATCACATTCTATAAATGGTATATATAAACGTTATAATATATAATTGTCAATCAAAACCTGTTTGGAATTAAAAATGATCAACTAAAAGCCATAAGAAAATTTATATCCGCACTTTTAAATAAAGGACGAACGTTTTGAACAAAGAAAAATAATATATTATAAATCTATATGTGAGTAAGTAGAAAGAGAGATGAATTTAGAAATAATTACTCTATACTACCCTTTACTTATTGTTTATAACATGTAATACATATATTTAAAATATTTAACAATCAGGTCACTTTGAGAGTGGATTGGCTACCCATTTCTTAGTACCAGTTTAGTATAGGTTTTTTTTCTTAGCCATCCAAGCAATCAAATGGTTGCTAATTTTTTAATTTTTTCAAAACTCTCTTAAACTCTCTCACGTATCTCTCTTTCTCTCTCTCATTTCTGAAATTTATCTTATCTTTCATCACTCTCTTTATCTCTCCCCAAGCACTTTCTCTATGTTCTCTCTTGCTCTCCCTCACTGCAACTTTCTTCGACGGCGTGTGTGTGCATCCAGCCATGGATGGCGACGAGAGGACCATCCCTGAGTTCCTTTCTTCCCTCTTCATCCCTATGAGCTCGGAACACCCAGTAACCCCCAGACTCGATCGAAGCCCCGATGTTGGCTCTAATCTCGGCCTTGTCGCAACGTTGTCGAAGAACAAGCCAAGTTCCTCACTATTACAACGCCTAGAAAGTTATTGGGGAAGCCAACTCCAACCTCATGTCTTCCTTATCAGTAGTAGGTTTTGATTTTTTTTTGTTTAGTTTAATTTCTAGAACTGTAAGTGAACTGAAACTATAATTTTTGGAACTGCAAATGAACTTGTTGATGCCCAAAAATGGTAGAGCAGTCAACGTCGAGTCGAACCACGTAGGCCCGTTGACCCACCACTGAGCGGATGACACGTCGAAGTGGGGCAGGAACGGGTAGCTGGGGTCCGACTGGTGAGCAATGAGAGAGAATGATATCCAGAGCACCCTGCACAGGTACACAAAAGTGAGCGGGAAGGGCACCGGTGTGGTGCCGGCCAAAGGTCCTCTGACGCTCAAGTCAGTGTTCAGAGAGATCTGAGAGCAGAGTGAGTGAATCGTATAATAATGATTTCCGTTGTCCCTTTTGTGACAAGAAGGTACCTCTTTTATAGTACCTTTGGAAGAGTGTCAACCAATCCGGTGATGACACGTGTCCCTTGTGATGACTTGCACTGTAGGAGCGCCACGTGTCACCGGTCTCGAGGATCCGAGTGAGTTGACACGGGTCAGGGGCCTAGGAGGCTGGAGCTTAGGAGGCCGGAGCCTATGGGGCCGGAGCCTATGGGGCCGGAGCTTAGGAGGCCGGAGCCTATGGGGCCGGAGCCTAGGAGGTCAAGGCCTAGGAGGCCGGAGCCTAGCGGGGGCTTAGCTTTTGGGTCTAGGCCCAAACGACATGATGTTAAGCCTTGTGTGACTTGTCGTTATGCCCAGATGATTAATCATACGAACAGAACTGAAACTGCAGTTTATTGGAGTTGCGGACTTGCAATTTTATTTTCGTTTTTTGGTGATGCATTGATGCTGATATTTTGGAATGTGTCTGCATGTTATGTTTTTGTTATGTCTTCTTTTGGATGATATTTTGGGATCTAGTGGTGGTGTGGTGTCCGCAAATGAAGAATGAGTTTGTGGTAGTTGGTCCGCAAAGGAAGAATGATGCTTTAGGTGGTTTTGGTTAATAAAATTATATGTCAATACCTGTATATTAACGGACTCATGAATTTATAACACTTTTTTTTTTTTTTATGTATAGGATGACATTTATGGATATGTATATATGTTGAGTATAGAATTCACATCCATATATATTTAAACAAAATGTGGTATTAGAGAATTGGGCCCACCTTTTTTATATATCATTATTCCTCCATGTAATATATATATGTTTTCTTTTAAATATCCTTAATTGCTTGTGATTTCCCTTTAGCTTGAGAATTATATTCCTCATCAACTTCTAAGTTCTAAAATGGATGAATCTCTTGGTATATATGTCAGCCTAAACATGTATAAACAAATTCATTTTTACTCATCATAGTGAACATTACCACCATGATAGAATCGATAGATGAGTGATACGTGTTACCTGAATACCTTTTAATGATACGTGTCACTCATGTACCATAGTGATAATGCTCACCACCACTTTTTTATAGTGAGCAAAAATGGACTCATATATAACTGCAATCATACAAAGGCAAAGCTAGTATAACATGACGTGATAGATATTTTTTTTTTTTGGGTGCTAGCTAGAAGTGATCGATATTTAACACTACAATGTGGTGTATACTAGCTGTCTAGTATATATATCTGGCTTTATTATACTTTACTCACCTGAATTTTGAGTTCAATTTCACTTCACTACTTTAAAAAAAAATTGTCTCAATTTAACATATGAATTAAAAATTTATTGCAATGTACCACATCTGGGCTCTAACTCATTTTGTCTAAACTTTTGTTTAAAATAAGGATATTTTAGTCTTTTCAAGTCAGTTTTTTATTGTGTCAAAATAGGTAAAGTGTAAAAAAATCATTTTTTTTTTTCTAACAATAGAAACTTGAAAAAGACCAAAACACTGTTATTTTTAACAAAAATTTAGACAAAATAAGCCAAAGGTGGTACATTACAATAAATTTTTAATTCACGTGGTAAATTGAGACAATTTTTTTTAGATGATGAAGTGAGATTAAATCTAAAGTTCAAATTGGTAAAATGTAAAAAAGCCTATATATCTATATGATTTCTTTTCTTCTTTGGCCAGGTAAATATCTATATGATTAAACAACCAAAAGCATCCATTCCTCACCTGCATCTGCTCCTGCCCAATTGGCAAAGTAAGATATGGTAAAGGGACCATTAGAATTATAATTTCAATTCTGTCATGTCATACACTCATACCTCAATCTATGAAAAAAGTTAGTTGTCTCCTTAATGACACCATCTCTGTGTCTTCATGCAGACAAATTATGTACTATACAAAGATCAATGTAGGGATCGAACACCCTCTCTCTTTCATTTGATCATGGAAACAAACCAAACAACTTGGAAAAGCAAGGAAATTAATCATTTAACTGCCTAAAGTAATATGGTGCATGTTAGGTTCCTTATTAAAAATTTAATAGTCGCTTTCCTTCCCCTTACCCGTTGAAAATATAAATTAATTAAGAGAAAAAGTTAGAAGAAACTGATTTCTAGAATCTAATTAATTTCTTATATTATGGGAAGGCATGACAATTATTTTATTTATTGGGAGATATTTTTCTTTCAGAGATTCAACTTAAAATTTACTCTTTTATCTCATAATATTTCAATGTCATTTTAAACAAAAACACGCTGTATAGAAACAATGCAGATTGCATTTAGGGGCGAGTGCTTGCAGTCAAGGGCAAGTGCCTGCATTCAGAGGCGAGTGAAGGCACTTGTCCCTATTCACTATATTCTTCACTTATTAAATTACCTCAACAAATCATTTACTTTGATGTTTTTTTTAAAGAATAGAAAAATTATGTTTGATAAAATGCTTGAAAAAAAAAAACTGATGCAAATTAGGAAGAATATTTGATAACTTATTTTAATCTCTTATAACCAGATCGATATTTGAAACTTTCCTGTCCCCATGAAAAAAAAAAAAAAGAAATTAAATCCGTCAATACTTTTACTTACTTCTGATGATAATTAAAATATTTGAGTCACAACTACAATAAAAGTTAGACTCATGTTCTCCTTTTTTATTTATTTTGGTTTGAACTTTGAAGACTCATGTTCACTTTTAAGTTTATACACAATGATTCATGAATGAGTATGTGATGACTGATGACAAACAAATAATGATGTTTTGGTTGTTTTCTTCTGTGAATTTCTTTTATTATTTTCATTTTTTAGTTAGTGCATGTGCATATAATGGTTAGATGAGCTCGTGACCAGCTTCTGTTCTCAAATAGGTAGATAGCTAGAATATTTTGCATTTGGGATATTTAATAATTTGACACAGTTTAGAGCAAAATCAAATGAACGGTGATGCATTATTGTGACCCCATTTTAGTGGGTCCCACCTTGAATTATCACCTAATCACCCTCTCGATTATTCTGCATCTGCTAAATAGACTTTTTGGCCTTATATTATTATGCTGCAAATTTCAAACCCAACCCACATGGGTCTTACTAGTGGCTGCTGGTCCCGTCCACAAATAAAAGCACGTTTAAGTGTGGATATAAAATACACATCTTGACATCAAATCAACCACAGGTCCACAACTTTCTTTTTTCTGACTTATAAAATGCATTAAACTAGTTAAAAAAAGTTATATAATTACTTCTTCAAATGGCAGTGGTTATAAGTTATAACCACGTTGTAAGTTTATGATAGAACTAATACTACTAGAAAATCAAATAATCTTTGTTGCAGCCCACACGTATCCTTCCTGCTCAAAACCAAAAGCATCTTGAAAAGAGAGGGACTTACCTGCTCCAGTATACCAACTGTTGTATTCCTCTCTCCTTTTTTTTTTTTTTTTTTTTTTTCTCTCTTTCTCTTTCTTCTCTTTCACTCTTTCTCTCTCTACCGTTAGACAAACCTACTTATCATAGAAGCATGCAAGTTATTCTTTCTTGAAAATTGTATGTTGACTTTGTTTTTTAAATAATCAAAGGAAGATTATTTAGATTCAAACAAAAATCGAACTTTTGTAATAGTTTGGAAATTTAAAATTATTGCATTACAGCCAAAAGTCTCGACATGTGTTTTAAGTTATAAATTTTATACTTAGTTTAGTTGAACTATCGCATATTTGGAGATCTTATATGCAGAACTTGGATATTCACATATAGCCATATAGGTTGTTATCGGCCGAAATAATCATTGAAAATTATGTACATAGTTAAAATCATCATCTTCAATTTTTCTTTAAACTCTTCCAGAATTTAAAATAAAATTAAAATGATTGAAAACTCTAGTCATTGATCAGTACTAAACTTTCTCCAAATTTGAAAATTCCTAACCTAACTCAGGAAAAATTATTGTATGATTATTCCCCAAATTTGATTCTTTACTCAAATATATTCCTAAAATAGGTGGTTAATTATGGATCGAGTATATAGGGCCATTAATGCAAAGTAACCTAGTTGAAGGTTTTATCTCCTGTCCTCCTCGATCAAAACTCTTTCCAAAATTTAAATTGGAGTAAAAGTTAGAACCAATTACAAATAAATTAATAAAAAATTTTAAAATTACACATTAGTCAATGAACTTTTTCAAAATATCATAACAGTTTTCATATATATTTCTATTATGCTTCTCTTATCTATCATGGCTGCATGACACATATTGTAATATGTTTTTTATTGAGCTTATTTTGTCTCTGTCTCTCTTGACTGCAACACACATATTGAAGTACAATCACCATTTTTTTATTTTAGAAACCATATACTACATAAATTCAGACACTTCAACATTTACAATTATAAACTCATTTTTTTCAAATTAGTAACTACATCACAGTAGTGTCCAAAACTAGAAAAAAAAAACACCACACAAACTTTAAAAACATTCCTGGAGTTTGTAATTTTTTTTATCTCCTTCAAAAAATATGAGAATTAAAACAATGAATCTATATGAATTTGACGTTATGCATACAATAGATTTCTAGGGATTTAATGAATTGGAAATGTAGGAATTGGCCAAGATGGAGTGAGTTTTGGGAAATTATCGAAATTGGGTTCAAATGGAGGAAGTGGTTTTTGGGACATGGACGGTGGGTGTTTGGTGTTGGCCGGGTTCGGCAGTTGGAGGGGTTTGTCATGGTCAAGGGGTGATGGGCTCATCTAATACTAGGTGAATTTGTGTGTGAGAGAGAGAGAGAGAGAGAGAGAGAGAGAGAGAGAGAGAGAGAGTGTGTGTGTGTGTGAGCGTTTGGAGAAGAAAATGGGTAGTAGGTTTTGAGATTTTAATTCAGGGGTAATCATGTCTTTTCATATCAATTTTTGATTAGATTTCTAAGAATTTAGAAAAGATGGTTAAAAGTCTTTAAGCGCTTTAAAATGAGGTTATTCTTATTTCTTCCAAATTTTCCATTTCCTGTTAACTAAACCAACGACACCATTTTTGTTGTCGTACAACCTACTTACCAACGCTAAACTCGCGATTCTGAGTCGCACTTTTAGGTTAGTAAACCGTTGCTTACACTGGCGGCTTTAGGTGAGAAGAAAAGCTCAAAATCTTTTTTTTTTTTTTGGTCAAAGAAAAGCTCAAAATCAACGACTCTGAAATCACGAAGAAGGAAGCAGGTTAGTAGAGCAAGGGGAACAACGCAAGCACCATGGAAGCCGCTCCTTCTCAACGCCTTGGAATCCAATGCCCACCTCAGGCACTCTTCCTACTTTCAGCTTGTATGCCCCTCTCTATTGATAAATTTTTTTGTTGTTAAAAGTTTGAATCTTTGATGGTTAATTGGGTTATAGGCAACCATTGGTTCTAATGGGAGACCTTCAAATTGGACCGTGGTTTTCAGGTAATGGCTCTCTCTCTCTCTGTGTCAAATTAAAGTTGATGACTTTGTTTTATTGGGTATTCTCAGGGGGTTTCAAGAGGACAGTGATAAGATTCAAAATCAACACTGATTGCAGAACTCGAAAGGTTCTTATTGCTCCACCCATTGTTTATTTTTACTTAAGTTACATTTTTCTTTTAGTGTTCAGATGATATGATGCGTATGTGTGTATTGGTGGAAATGAACTTTTGCATAAATAATGCAGATTGAGGAGCTTAAGCATTGCCCTTTTGCTGAGGTAATTTACATTTGAGGTACATTCCCAGAATTTGTTAAGAAATTATCTGCTTTATTATATCTATCGGCACTAAAAAGTAAAGCTTCTTTTACAATTTGGTTATATTAATATTTTCCCCTTTCTTGTGCTTAGACTTAATTTTCTATGTTCTAGATATGTTGGTACTTAACTGACTCTTGGGAGCAATTTCGGATTAATGGAACGATTGATATTATTGATGGATCAACTCCTGATCCCATAAAAATTCAGGTGAGATCAGGACCCTTTTGGGAATGGAGTTAAAATGTATAGATATCATCATCTGAATTCATATTTTACATATGTTGGGGATTTGTTCCAGCAACTAGTGGATTGCAGAAGTTCTAGTTTCCATGTTAGATGGTACATTTGAGCTGAGTTGCCTGATGAATTGGTAATGATGACCATAATGTACTTGAGGGAATCAAAGGTCATATAGGTTGATTAGTGGAACTGCATACGATAGAAATTCTTCCCCAATAGATAGAATTAGGGGTAGATTTTAGCAGTTCTAAATTGCCATTGCGTATACTCTGTGTTAAGCATAAATATAGTGAGTTGGGTTGTTTCATTTATAAGTTATTGGTAGAATTTTTTGAAAAATACCTTATCACGGTGCATTTGATTGAGAAGCCTAAAAAGACTGAGAGGAAAGTCTTCTCTCTCAATGAAGGAACGAATATTTAATCAAGACCTACCTTAATCCTAACATGCACTATGTTTTCTTATAAGATTACCACTGGACCTTGCAATAAGATTTTGATCATGTAACTTCTACAAAGGGACATGTCCTAGGCCAAGTGGAGTTAGTCCTGATATTTGAGCTCAAGTGGATGTTTAAAGCTTTGGGTTTCTGTTTGTTTCCAGACCTTCCATTCCAATGTATTGCAGTGTGGATTTTGCTATTATTCAAACTTTAACGTACCTTGACATGCTGTATGTTTTCCTCTCAAATTGCCTGCTGCAGCAAAGAGAGAAATCTTGGGTTTCCAGTTCTCTGAAATCAAGACTGCAGTATTTGGGACCCAGTGCAGGTCTTCGTAGTCTAAGTGAGCAACCATCCAAGGAAGTCTTTCTAGATCCTTCTACAGGCCCAGTTGGTGCATTTTGTTTGCTTGTTCTTGATCCACATCAGGTTTAAGAGCTTCTCTAGTATTGCATTAATTTCACAATGTGTTTAACTTCCCAGCTGAAGTTTTCTGGGTTGCGTCATATTCGCAGGTTGATTACTTGAATCTGAAGAGTAACCAGAGGCTAACATTTACATCCACACAAAATCCCAACGGAGAGAAGTGCTGGACTTCGGTAAATCCTGCCTACTAGTCTACTAGTTAAATGGCCTTCCTGATAGGTTGATTTGCCATATCCTATAACAATTTTGTATCTTATTTTCTTCTACTTTCTTGATACCAGGGCTTCAACTCAAAAACCATGTGATGAGAGCTGGAGCTGATGGAGAAGTTGTATCTAGTAGAATCTCCCAGCAGCTCCTGTAAAGTCCCACTCCCACTGATCTTAGCCAAAAGGAAAGAAAAACAAAAGCTCTCCAAAAGGCCACTTAAAATGCCCATATATAATCTGATACAAAGCAACATTTTAGAAAAGTAGAAAGCCAACTCATATTGGGTGCATTATTAGATCAGTTAGTAGCTTTCCTTATAGTTTTGATGTAGTTTGGTCTTCCTTGTAGAATTTACACATACATGCTTAGGCACACGTGCTTACATAACCACATGTATGTCTGAGGCATAATGGAATTGATAAAATTGCGATGTACTAGTTTTGAAGTCCAAAATTAATCCAGAGAGCATGGTTTTCAAAAATAGATGAATATTTCAAGAACCACCTCAGAATGAAATATTTCCACTAATCGAGCTTGAATCTTCAGTCACTTTGGAATGATAAGACAAGTCTAGTTTTCTTGCAATCTTTAAGACCAGTTTTGTGCAACAACTGGCCTTATCTACACAGGAAGAGAACTCTAACTTAGGATATGACATAAAGAAATATGGGTTTATCATTTAATTGAATGGGTCAATAAAAGATGCATGACGTATCATTCAAGTTAGAATGGGAAAGTTTTTTAAATAGGACACATACTTTGGGGTCAATCCGATTTCAGGACACGTATTTAGAGTTGTGTTGATGAAGGACACTAATTAATGGTTTGTATTAATGTGGGATAATCTGTCACTTCTGTTAAAAATGACCATGTGACTTTTTTTAAGGGTTAAAATTGTTATTTCCCACTACAAAAAAAAAGAAGATTAAAGCTAAAAAAAAAAACAAACAAACAAACAACGAAAAAGGAGGTTGGATGTGAAGGTGTAGATCGCCCATCTCTATCTCCATCTCCCGTCATCCCCTTCTTAATTCTCTACAATCTCTAATTTAAGGCTGCAACATTAGATACATAACTTCAAATTTCAAAGAGAGGTAGGAATGACAATATACCCACCCTTTACTTCTCTTTTGGAGACACAAAAAATTCACAGCGTTCCACCATGGTCACGTCTCATCTTCCTACTGTCATCCTAATTCTCGAAGCCCACTTGGAACCATCTTCAATGCTAACCACGAAGTTTCTCCCATATTTTTTAAAAGCACAGTGAAACTCTATCAATCCACTGCACTGCACTATATGCATGTGCTTCAGCACATTGCCTATTAGAAACAAAACAAATCGTAAGTTTAATATGATTATATGTCATATACAGTAAGTTTATGATTATATGACAAAACAACAAAGAGTTTTTCTTCACATATACCTTCAAGATCTTTCACGAGCATGTTGCCAATGATGTCTGCCCTCTTATAGACTACATTGTTGACTATCAACTCTTCATAGAGCGCTTCATATTTTCTTGGAGATACAACATCCAAAATTATGAAGCAGGAAGGTAGGACGTGACCATGGTGAGTTTAGTCACTAGGAGACTATGCAGCGCTCTATGAAGAGTTGATAGTCAACAATGTCGTTCATAAGAGGGCAGACATCATTGGCAACGTGCTCATGAGAAATCTGGAAGGTATATGTGAAGAAAAATTCTATGTTGTTTTGACAGATAATTATATTTGCATATTAATTAAACTTAATGTATATGACATATAATCATATTAAACTTACAGTTTGTTTTGTTTCTAATAAGTGTTGATGCTCAAAAATGGTAAAGCAGTCAACGTCGAGTCGAACCACGTAGGCCCGTTGACCCACCACTGAGTGGATGACACGTCGAAGTGAGGCAGGAACGAGTAGCTGGGTCCGACTGGTGAGTAATGAGAGAGAATGATATCCAAAGCACCCTGCGCAAGTACACAAAAGTGAGCGGGAAGGACACCGGTGTGGTGCCGGCCAAAGCTCCTCCGACGCTCAAGTCAGTGTTTAGAGAGATCTGAGAGCAGAGTGAGTGAATAGTATAATAATGATTCCATCCCCTTTTGTGATCAGAAGGTACCTCTTTTATAGTACCTTTGGAAGAGTGTCAATCAATCCGGTGATGACACGTGTCCCTTGTGATGACTTGCACTGTAGGAGCGCCACGTGTCACCGGTCTCGAGGATCCGAGTGAGTTGACACGGGTCGGGGCCTAGGAGGCTGGAGCTTGGGGGGTCGGAGCCTATGGGGCCGGAGCCTATGGGGTCAAGGCCTAGGAGGCCGGAGCCTAGCGGGGGCTTAGCTTTTCAGTCGAGGCCCAAACGACATGATGTTAAGCCTTGTGTGACTTGTCGTTATGCCCAGATGATTAATTATACGAACAATAAGTAATGTGCTAAAGCACATGCATGTAGTGCAGTGCAGTGGATTGATAAAGTTTCACAGTATCTTAACAAATATGGGAGAAACTTTGTGGTCAGCATTGAAGATGATTTCAAGTGGGCTTCGATAGTTAGGATGGTAGCAGGAAGATGGGACGTGACCATGGTGGAACGTTGTGAACTTTTTGTGCCTCAAAAAGAGAAGAAGAAAAGGGTGGGTATATTGTCATTCCTACCTCACTTTGAAATTTGAAATTCTATATCTAATGTTGCAGCCTTAAATTAGGATAATTCATGGACTTCATGGCTCCCCTATGAGAGCAAGAGGCGCAAGTACTGATGAGAGAAATGCACCAAAACAAGCTTCTCTCTTCGGTGGATCTCTGAAAGCTTGTGGGAGGTTTTAGTGGAGTGGTAGACCCATCTGGGCACATTTAAATCCATCGGAAAGCTCCGACCCTTCTCACCCATTAAATCCCTGTGAATAGTTTTTGTCGGGTCTGTTTGCTGTGAGTGGAAGTCTCACCCATCAAATCCCTGTGAATAGTTTTCGTCGGGTCTGTTTGCTGTGAGTGGAAGTCTCACCCATCAAATTCCTGTGAATAGTTTTCGTCGGGTCTGTTTACTGTGAGTGGAAGGCTCTTGGATTCGTATTAGAGATTTTTTATTTTTTTTATTTTTTTTGCGAAGGACCAAACCAAAATGGGTGCCCCTATTCGACCCAACTTTTTTATTTGGATTAATGTCAGTTCATATCTCAAGTTTACTTCAAATTTCAATTTAGTATCTCATGTTTAAAATCTTGCAATGTCATACTTCATCTTTCCAATTTGTTGCAATATCATACTTCCGTCAGTATGACTGTTAAAAGATCTCTTAAATGTTGATGTGACACTTACATGGCATTCCCACAATGCTGGCTGGATAATGAGTTATGCCACATGGCATCAAAAATAATTTAAAATCTAAAAATTGAAAGAAAAAAATTAATAATTACGTGTCATGTTTCTAGATTTTTAATTATTTTTATGTCACGTGGCATGACGTGGCCTGTTATCAAAGCACGTAACATCCAGTTATCATTTTGAGAGTGTCATGTAAGTGCCATATCAGCATTTAAGAGATCTCTTAACAGCCATATTGACGAAGGTATAATATTGCAACAAATTGAAAAAATGAAGTATGACATTGCAAGATTTTAAACATGAGGTATTAAATTGAAATTTGAAACAAACTTGAGGAATTGAACTAAAATTAACCCTTTTTATTTCTATTCCGAATACTTTAATAAAAACAAATAATTATCAATACATCCACGGGGCTACCTAATTCCTCTGAAGTCCAGTTCCTTAATAGACTTTTCCAGGGTCTAGTTGATTTTCTTCGAGTCCACATTTTATTTTGTCCGGTCCATTACGTAAGTAGCAAAGGATGCGCTTGTTGCAGAGTATGGCCAAAAACACAGAATAAACGGCCTTCAGTCTGCGTTCATGGCATTAGCTGCTGGTGGAATCCTTGGTAACTTATTAGGTGGATATTTCTTAATGAAAACATCACCCAGAACCATGTTTCTCTTATTTTCAGTCCTACTTTCCTTTGAACTTGCAATTTCGTTGAGAGTAAGAGAGGCATTTCTTGGTTTACCACAATTTTCAGATCCCAATCTTATAAGGAAACCAATCATGGAAAGTATTAGAAAACAATTCTCTAATCTAATGATGGGAATTCGAGAGGAAAGCATTGCTCGTCCTCTTACTTGGATTGCAGCTTCTATTTCTATGGTCCCAGTTCTCACAGGTTCCATCTTTTGCTACCAAACACTATGTCTATTCATCTCTAGTTTATGAATCATGGATTTTTTCAGTTACTCAACTAATTTATAAGTTCTTATTCAATAAAATAATGACACGAAAAAAAAAAGTTGAAAAAAAAGTTAGAATCTCTAGCATTATTAATAGGCTAATGGCCGAAATGATCATTGAAAGTTACATCGTTAAGGTCATCATCTCCAATATTTCTTTAAATTCTTTCCAAAAATTAAAAAATTAAAATCACAAAAAACTCAAGTCATTAATCAGTACTAAATGTTCTCCAAATTTGAAAAATTCATAACCATAACTCTATCATTGGAATAGTATTTATTTATTTTTTAATTGAGATTGGCCTAGTTAGCCAAGGATAAAAGCTCCTCCCTATACACCGAGTTCGAACCTTTCCCCTCCCTTGTAATAAAAAAAAAAAAAGAATAGTATTCCCCAAATTTGATTATTTACTCAAATATCCCTTAAATAGGTGGGTTAATTATGGGTTGAATATATAGAACCATTGCATTGACCCAAAAAAAAAATATAGGACAATTGCAAAGTAATTACCGAGTTCAAGGTATTATCTCCCGTCCTCCCAAAAACTCTTTCCAAAATTTAAACTGGAGTAAAATTTTTCTAAAACTCAACTTTAATCGTTCATAAACTCTTCTCAAATCATCCATGTTTTTGTGTTCCCAAAATTCCACATTTATCATTGGAATGTAAAATGTTATTCCATTTGATTCTTTACTCAATTATATCCCTAAAATTGAAGAAGGCAAAAGAGTTGGAGATGGCCTAAGGTAGAAGGAAAGTATTGTTTCATTTTAAGAAGGGGTTATTTTTTACAAATTTTCCATTTCCTGTTAACTAAACCAACGACACCATTTTTGTTGTCGTACAACCTACTTACCAACGCCAAACACGCGACTCAGACTCGCACTTTTAGGTTAGTACAACGTGGATCAAGAACAACGTTTTCAAAATACATCTCAGAAACCGCTGCTTATACTGGCGGCTTTAGGTGAGACGAAAAGCTCAAAATCTTTTTTTTTTTTTTTTGTCATAGAAAAGCTCAAAGTCAATAACTCTGAAAACACGAAGAAGCAAGCAGATTAGCAGAGCAATGGGAACAGTAACAGCGCAAGCACCATGGAAGCAGTTCCTTCTCAACGCCTTGGAATCCAATGCCCACCTTAGGCACTCTTCCTACTTTCAGCTTGTATGCCTCTCTCTCTCTCTCTCTCTCTCTCTCTCTCTCTCTCTCTCTCTCTAGTGATCAATTTTTTTGTTGTGAAAGTTTGAATCTTTGATGGTTAATTGGGTTATAGGCAACCATTGGTTCTAATGGGAGACCTTCAAATCGGACTGTGGTTTTCAGGTAATGGCTCTCTCTCTCTCTCTCTCTCTCTCTGTCAAATTAAAGTTGATGACTTTGTTTTGTTGGGTATTCTCAGGGGGTTTCAAGAGGACAGTGATAAGATTCAAATCAACACTGATTGCAGAACTCGTAAGGTTCTTGTTGTTCCACCCATTGTTTATTTTTACTTAATTTACATTTTTCTTTTGGTGTTCAGATGATATGATGTGTATGTGTGTGTTGGTGGAAATGAACTTTTGCATAAATAATGCAGATTGAGGAGCTTAAGCATTGCCCTTTTGCTGAGGTAATTTACATTTGAGGTGCATTCCCAGGATTTGTTAAGAAATTATCTGCTTTATTATATCTATCTGCACTTAAAAGTAAAGCTTCTTTTACAATTTGGTTATATTAATCTTTTCCCCTTTCTTGTGCTTAGACTTAATTTTCTATGTTCTAGATATGTTGGTACTTAACTGACTCTTGGGAGCAATTTCGGATTAATGGAACGATTGATATTATTGATGGATCAACTCCTGATCCCATAAAAATTCAGGTGAGATCAAGACCCTTTTGGGAATGGAGTTAAAATGTATAGATATCATCATCTGAATTCATATTTTACATATGTTGGGGATTTGTTCAAGCAACTAGTGGATTGTAGAAGTTCTAGTTTCCATGTTAGATGGTACGATTGAGCTGAGTTGCCTGATGAATTGGTAATGATGACCATAATGTACTTGAGGGAATCAAAGGTCATATAGGTTGATTAGTGGAAACTGCAAACAATAGAAATTCTTTCCCAATAGATAGAAGGGTAGATTTTAGCAGTTCTAAATTGCCATTGCGTATACTCTGTGCTAAGCATATAAATATTGAGTTGGGTTGTTTCATTTATAAGATTATTGGTAGAATTTTTTGAAAAATACCTTATCGCAGTGCATTTGATTGAGAAGCCTAAAAAGACTGAGAGGAAAGTCTTCTCTCTCAATGAAGGAACAAATATTTAATCAAGACCTACCTTAATCCTAACATTATGTTTTCTTATAAGATTACCACTGGACCTTGCAATAAGATTTTGATCATGTAACTTCTACAGAGGGACATGTCCTAGGCCAAGTGGAGTTACTCCTGATCTTTGAGCTAAGTGGATGTTTAAAGCTTTGGGTTTCTGTTTGTTCCAGACCTTACATTCCAATGTATTGCAGTGTGGATTTTGCTATTATTCTAGCTTTATGTACCTTGACATGCTGTATGTTTTCCTCTCAAATTGCCTGCTACAGCAAAGAGAGAAATCTTGGGTTTCCAGTTCTCTGAAATCAAGACTGCAGTATTTGGGACCCAGTCCTGGTCTTCCTAGTCTAAGTGAACAGCCATCCAAGGAAGTCTTTCTAGATCCTTCTACAGGCCCAGTTGGTGCATTTTGTTTGCTTGTTCTCGATCCACATCAGGTTTAAGAGCTTCTCTAGTATGGCATTCATTTCACAATGTGTTTAACTTCCCTGCTGAAGTTTTCTGGGTTGCGTCATATTTGCAGGTTGATTACTTGAATCTGAAGAGTAACCAGAGGCTAACATTTACATCCACACAAAATCCCAATGGAGAGAAGTGCTGGACTTCAGAAAAGATCAACCCATAACCTCTGCTTTATCATTTTAGATCCTAAAAAACATGGAAACAAGTTACCATTTAGTGATGAATTTTCGAGTTGCTTGTGACTGCATATAAAGCTCATGTTTTTGCCCATTCCGTTGTAAAAATAATAACTTAACTATTAGTCATATGAGCTTGTTCACATTTATCATCACTTACATTAATTCGATGAGTAAAGCTATTTGAATCATATTGTGACCACATTTCCAGTTTGAATGTATGATTATAATTTTGTTTGTCTCTCTTTTTCCCTTGTTTAAGAAAACGAGGAGAGGAAATTCCAAGCATTTGAAGAAAAAGAAAATTTGCCTTTTTATTATCCAAGAATTTTACTTGTTTACACCCACAATTTCATGTTTTAAAGAAATGGACCAATAACACATCTTTGATATCAGATAAAAAAAATAACACATCTTACATACATGCTCCTAATAACCTTGAATCTTGAATGCAAATAAAGGTACAACCATCTTTCTGTGTCAGTAATTAAAATCCAAAGGCTCTCTAGCACTGAGGCAGGTCTGCAGGAGGGTGAGGAAGTGTCTCAAGCTCTCCTTTCCCATTCTTCACAACAAGCACTGTACCTAATCCCCATGACTGGTGTATGTCAAGGTGACAATGCATAAACCAAACCCCTGCAATAATCAAATTGTCACTAATAAATTTGATGATGAAGTCATTTTCTTGTAAAACTGATACTAATATCTACTTAGAAACCTTACCAGGATTGTCAGCAACAAAACGTATAGCAGCCCATCCACCCACTGGGACTCCAATTGTGTTCATATATGGTGGATCCACCAAGTTGAAGTTTGCAGTTTGTGGATTATAGTTCCCAGCACCAAACCCAACAACATAGAAGCTATAGCCATGAAGGTGAATTGGGTGGTTCTCAGTAGTGACTGTCCCAGTGTCCTGCAGGATGAGTTGTACTCTAGTACCATATTCAAGGACCAAGGTCCTAGTCCCATTCAATGCCTGTGTATTATTAGGAATACTATTAGGTGCCCCATTGACAAAGTCATAGAACTTAAGGGGTACCCCAGGGAAGTCCTCAGTGAATGAACCATTAATCCTCTTATAATAAGCTTCCAAAACTGAAAGCTTTGGCTTAACAAAACTTATATTGTTCATTGATGCTGCCATAACCCCATTGTTAAGGCCCTGGCAATTTTTCTTGGGTGTCTTGGAGTGGCACTTTTGAACATTTAATCCAATAGTGATAAAAAGGTCAGTATCAACCTCTTTTGAAACATTAACAGGCTTTAGGCTCCTTAATCCATCCATGACTGTCTTAACGGCGAGATTATCATTAAAGCTTGGTAGTTTAGCAGGCAAAGAGAAGCTATTAGGCACAGCACCCAAGTACTGGAAGTAAGCAATGGATGAAATGTTTTGGAACTTGACACCTCTGGCTGACATGTAAGGTCCCATGGCCATGGAGTACTTTCCTAGAGGCTGGTCAGCTGTGACCAGGACACTCATTGTCTGGCCTGGTCCAAGCATCACACGGTCTGTGGTAAATGGCTTTGTGTACTCTGCATCAGCTTCCACAATGGTCAGTTTGTGATTTGCAATGGCAAAGAAGCTCTCCATGTTTAGGCCTGCATGTATTAGCCTCAGCAAGTATGTCTTCCCGGACACCACATCAATCTTATACACATCTGGAACAATCACAACATTGCATAGCAAGGAAAGCAAGATTAATAATTATAGCCAGGCCAAGAATAATTTCCTTATTATAGTACGTATTACATTTAGTGATCACATTGTTGATCGCATCTTTCATTAAAATGAAACCCAACTATGTTGGTGGGTCCAACATAAGTGTAACACGTGGTAAAGATAATACATATTCTTACTAGATATCTGAAATGTTTATACTATAAGACTATTAATCTGAGCCACATATAAAAACAAAATTTCACCAAATCAATGATCTAGATTAACCGTCTAACAACATAACATTTCAGATTGTCTAGTACGAACAGACTTTCCACGATAGCATTACGTTAAATGTTCTATATATATTACCATTGCTAGAGCAATTGTAGTTGGGGCCAGGGTGGCCATTAATTGTATAGGCGTTTGCAGGTGTAGGAGGTCCTCCGCTTGCTGCAGTGGCGCGCTCAAGTTGCACAACATCTTGCAGCCAATAGTCCCCTAACATTTTTTTCCAAGTAATCAAAATTAATCCAAACTCCCAAAATATAATTAATCTGTAAATATCTCTCAGAACCCAATAATTAATTATTTTTATCTATGGAAATCATAAATATATATTTGTTTTAAGTACCTAGTATTAAGATGTGCTCTTCAATAGGGGATTTGAATGGGTAAGGAACCCCCGTTTTAGGATATACCACCAGGGCACCATAAACAGTGGCCCTTAGCCATGAAACATGAGCATGCCAAAAAAAGGTCCCTTTCTGCTTTACCATTGTAAACTCATACTTGAAACTCTGCCCAGCTTGAATTGGACATTGGGTAATGTATGAAGGCCCATCAAACCAGCATGACAGCTTTTGCCTCACACCATGCCTAACAAAAATAAAAAGAATATTAAGAAGAAAATTATATATTAACATATATATATATATATATGATTAGCACTCAGAAGTATATAAGCTGTTTATGAACTATAAGGATTCTGTTATGGTTACCAGTGAATTGTGATATTGTAAGGTGTCTCATTGGTTACTTTGACAATGATTCTATCATCTTCTTGAGCATAAACAACTGGTCCTGGGAACATTCCATTGATGGTCACCATATCCTTGGTGCTGCACAGTTTGGTAACTCTTTTGGGTTGTACCTAAAAGTTGGCATCAAATTAACCTTCATTAATTAACAACAAAAAATAATCTGGAGAAAAAGAGAAAACATGTAAAAGAAGTGATCAATTGGTATGCCAATTTGCCAGTGGCTCAATGCCATGCATGTTAATTAGAGAGATTAAAAGAAACCTTGAAATCATAGAATTTGGTTGGTCCTCCTCTAGGCCATTGTGCCATAACATGCACATTGTAACCATACATTAACAATAAGCTTAGCCATAGCGTAGATGAAGTGCACAAGTTCCCCATTTACACAGACACAGAGGTTTGAACTGGTGGCTAGATGGGGATAGAGGGGGGTGCTTAATAGAGTGAATCCATGATATTATTTTTATACTTTTTCTGTGTTCTTTTTTTTTTTTTCTGATAAAAATTTTGATTGGAAGAGAAAGGAAAAAGCAGGGTTCTTCTTCTAGGTTTATCATGTTTGTCAGCTTTCATGATTCCTCTAACATGCATTGGTGATAATAATAAGGTGTTGGGGATGTGATTATTCAATGTGACCCAAATGTGGGGGAAGGAATGGTTCATTCAGCCTCTCTTTCTCTACCCCAAAAGAGATTTTGCTTTTCTTCCTTTGTGAAATTAATCATGTCAGTTGACTGAGAACATAGACACACCTGCTACTAGCTAGATACCAATGTCCAAACCCCAACTATTATTTCACTCTATCAGCACAGCAACTTTCTTAAGGAAAGCTTTCAAACTAAGGGTAAAGCAAAACAGTTTTGTATTTCTAGTTTTACCAAATTTTGTGTCAGTAACTTTGTGTTTGGAATGGGCAAATAGAGAAAAAAGAAAGTGAGCAGAGAGGATGGGGTAGTTTGCTGTGCTTTTGTTAGACAGCTTCTTCTACTCAAAATCATAAGCACGGTTGTTGCACGCCTTCACATCCCAACCCCACCTTTGCTTACTACTTGAAGACAATAAGGCAAAGATCTCCCAAAGGCCAAAGCTTTATGAATATATCAACTTTTGGCTTCATTATTTAAATACCTAGCTATTCCATCAATCCATCACTAAAAGTTAATTTCAAGCAAATGGATCTTCATTACATTGCAAACTAGCCGTTTTGGTTTTTCATTATATTGTGGCATACTCCTTGATATGATTGATTAATTGGTTGAACGCAAATGCATGTTTTATATCATAGCTAGGGGATTTAATTACCAGAACTTAGCATAAAGAGGTACTTTCTATTTTCTAACATTGTTGCAAAATAATGTTACAATCGATCGGGGTGCATGTAGTTGGATCGTAGGCTTAAAGTATTGACTAATCACATGTACCATGATAGTATTTGCACCAAATTTGATTGTTGTTTTTTCTTAATACTTTAAGCACCATGTGGTACGTTAAACAAAGTATTTGAACCCATGTCAAATTAGTACTAGCCCCTTTTGATTCAATACACAAGGATTCTTTAATTCTTTTCAGTAGAAGCTGCACAAAAACAAAATTGGGATGATGTGAAAAAGAGGAATTGTGCAGATAATTAGAGATAAGAGCTGTACCCAAAACAAAAATCTAGATACGACAAAATTAGAGCAACCCATAATTGTGTCTAATACGTGCCTCCAGGATGGCTTCAAAATCACGCTGCAGCACTGCGTGTGATGGTGGCAGGACCAAACTATTCATATCAAAACTTGAGCATGCATATATATGTATGGCTTCCCATATCTTATTTCAGCTTCTCACATAATTCAAAATCCTAGCTGTTATATATATATATATATATATATATATATATTACGACTACTACTACTTCTATTACTATAGCAGCATCAACATGTACTAAAGTTGATGCATACAAGAATCCCCAACTCCAGTGAGGAGCTTGAAAATCATGTAAATGCTGGCACTATATTGACTCCACCAATAGCCTGAAATTGAAAGCCATTTAACTGAGTTTAGTAGGCATAATTCAAAAGCTTCAAACTATTGAAAGAAGGAAAATTAATTAACCCATTATCTGGCACACCTGTTCACAAGCTTTATACATATAAGTCATCACTGAGCTGTTTTTCAAATTTCCATAGCTAGTGTGAAGAGATGCATTAACTAGCCCAGGTGTTACAAAAACACACTGGCTCAATTGGTTCAGGAGACAGCTAAGCAGAAACTCCTACATAAAAATGCCAGTGAAGTAAAAGGTTTGAAAGTAGAAAATTGGTCTTTGGCTCCTTGCGGAACTCCCTAGAAACCACTTGCTCCAACCCTCAACCTGCAACAAATTTACAGATACTGCACTGAAAGACAAAAATTTGTAACAAACTTTTGTAACCTCCTGACACTACACAGAACTAATTTCTAAATAAGAAGGGATTAGGGAACCAGTGTTTAATTCCAACAAAGTGATGATAAGCTCCAAAGAGACACAAAAAGTGTTTATGTTTTGATTGTTCTTATCATCTTCTGTGGAGGTAGCAAACAAGAGGGAGAAACTCACAGGGATGGGGTGTCTGCCTATTCCGCAGCAGCAGCGCAAGGATCAGGTTCCGAAAGGTAGACTTTTGAAGGAGAAGCGAGCAAAGCTGTATATAATCCAGCGTTGCATCTTGATGCTGATTTGCTGGAGAGATGAAGATAAGTGACTAGATTTTGGACTCATTAAATTTTGAACAATGTATCTCCTTGTTGCTTGAGCTATCTGCATATATGTTAAATAGGAAATCTAAGATGCAATGTAATGTAGTTGATGAGCACAATGCAAACTTTTCCTATCCATGTTCTGTGAAAGTGCCATGATAATGCGGTTTTCATTATTTTCCCCTGTTTTCTTTCAAAAAATGTTGTGAATGGTTCTTTCTTGCCAATATACTAGTTAATCAATCATTCCCAACAAAACATGCCATTTATAATACAGCATCTTAGTTCCAAACAGACCATAAAATCATACCTCTGAGAGCACCAAATTTGCAGCCCACAACTTAGCACAGTGGACTTGTTGATTTGGTACTCCTGAAATTTGATTCCCTTCCTCTTTATGTTTTGAATGCTGATGCTTGAGGAGGGATTTGTTGTTCAATGATATTTGATTTTAATAGTTGGGGGAACAGAATAAATTGACACATACCATATATGGTGAAATTTTCATTTGAATACCAAGGTCAAATTGCACCACCTGAAAGATTTATAGTGATGTGCAAAGATCACATACCAGACTCTATTAATGGGATACCTCACAAAGATTGCAATGAGACTCAAGGAAACATGACAAAATTAGAAAATCTTTCACGAATTTTGTCGTACTTTGCATTGAAGATCTTGCAGTAATGGAGTGGTGAAGACCGTTAATGCAAGATCTTCCATTACCAGAAGCAGACACGACATCATACGGGTGATTCTTACCCAATAATCAATTTTGTCGTATGTTGCGAGTTGCGACATAGACATGACCACACATCATTAATCCTGGTGGAAAAAAAAAAAAAGCCTTTGAATTTCTATATATATAATGTATGCTAATTATATGTCATTACTGTGGTGGGGAAAAAGAAGAAAGGAGGAAAGAAAAAACCTAAAGAACCCTGGTCAGCCCATTTTCTGTCATTCATGTTGCACATTCAGCAATATGGAAAAGGGCTCTCTTCTGATCTTCCGGTCCCTAATTGTTGGCTAATCAACTATAGTCTTCAATATGAACAAGAACCATAACCCTGAACACCCACCAACAACTACACTAGTCCAATATAGATTAGCCATTTTCCCAAAATGAGAACATCATCCAAACATTCACAAAGAAAGCCAAATACAATGCATATATGGTCTATGAAATGTTTGGCTTGTGACGCAAATGCTTGGCTTAAATGGCCAGAAACAAAAGAAACCACCTGGACAAAATGCTAAAACTTTCCGAAGCCCAATTTATACGATAACACCTTGGTAAACTAAGAAGCAACACAGATTACACAAAGGAATTCAGAAACAAGTATCACATCAAGCTGTGGTCATTATAAGACTTTGTCAATTCTACAAGGAAACCATAAAGTCTTCTTCCAAATGCAGGCGACCAGTAAAGTAGCAGAACAACTAGGAAACAAGCCCACTGATTCAGGTTAAAAAAACATCCCAGTAATGAACAACAAAAACCAGGGGCTTCAAGATGCATTAAACAAGTCAGTTACTGTCGATACACTAAACAATTTGGCATTAACTCTGCACAAGATTGGTTCTGGCTAGTCTAGTCTGACCAAATTATACGTTATAGAAAAACCATGACCTGATTTTAGAAGCAAAACCATAAATTCATTGATATATCCAAATTATCAAACACGTGAGTTTCAGAAGTTTATGAGCATCACAGTATAGAGAATTTGATGAATGAACTTTTCAACACATGCAACCGAAAGCTTCAAGTTGCAAAATTTATGATACATAGAAGACTCAAGACTGGCTATGAAATAATGGGAAATTTAGTGATCGCTAGAAAGACTGAAATGGGGAACACTCTAACCCGGCTAAGAGAAATCCAAATTCATTTCCCATTGGAAAATGTTATTACCAAACTCAAATTGCTTGTTTCCAGAGCTTTACGTGCATATGATGGTTGTACCTTTATGCATGTGAGGGTTGTACACTGATACGGACACAACAATCGTAGCTCTGGAAACAACATTTTATTTTTCCTTTCCAAATTTATCAACAATTTACAAATTCTCAAATTCATTTCACAAAGATAAGTTCCATACAAAACCCAAGTACAATCCTAATGCGCAGGGACACAAATACAGAGAAAGACCATACACACCCAGAAAGCAAAACAGTGAATTTCTTCTTCTCCGTCCCATTTGTACAATCACCGTGAGCATGAGTATCAAGTGGTGGGCTGACTGGGAACGTCATCGATGGGCTTGGCCTGGTCGTGGTGGGCCATGGTGGTGGACCTGGAGGAGAGCACGAGAAGGCTGTGGTCGTCGTCGTTGATGTCGTCGGTGGTGTTGTTATTGTCGTCGTCGAAATCGGTGGTGTTGAGATTGATGCAGGAGCAGCGCTCCAGGGAGGCGAAGAAGGCCGACGCCACGTTGGTACTCACGCACGACAGCACCGTCATGCAGTTGTTGCTCTCCATCGTTCGATCCACTTAATCGGACGGTTCGGATTGAATACAAGTCTGAGGAAAGAGAGAGAGAGAGAGAGGGAGTGTCTGTGAGGAAAAGAGTCAAAAGACGATGGAGTTTGGAGTTGGAATGGAATGGATTCTTATGCTATGCTTTGATTTGTCCGTTATGCTTTTGTTTTGTTTTGGTCAGTTGTTATTTTCTATTTCCGTCACTCCTTTTTTGCGCCAAGTATTTCATTTTTTATTTTTAAATTTTATTGGTTAAGCACTTAAGCTTTTCTTAGAAATAATTTTTAAATTCCAACTATTTTTCAAACGATGAAGAGTTAAAATTATTTTTAAATTGGTAGGGAACTTTTGATTTTATACTAGTGATGATGTCTATATTAAAGGAGTCATATGACTCATATTTAATGGTTTTCATCAAGTCTGTGTATCGGGTGTAGTGGGTGTATTGTATTTGAGATTTGTAGTCATTCATGGTACACAATTACTAATTATTCACAACAAAATCTCATAAATCATTATCCACCGCTTTCATGATGGATAAGAATCAAAGCTGGAGACTTCACATATGTATAAGAATCTAATACCACAGAATCATGAGCCGCATGACAATAATATAACTAAGGCCGGGAAAAACAACCGAACTACCGAAAAAAAATTGCAATATCGATTGAAAAATACCGAAAACCAACCGAAGTGGCGGCAACTATCGCCGTTAGCGGTTCTCTATTGATTCGACACTAGTCGGTAGCGGTAACGGTTGTGGAAATCTCAAATCGTTGGAAACCGTCCAATACCGATACCGACCCTCCTTCTTACTAATATCTCATCAAATAATTTCCATTGTGTTTAAAAGTTTTTTTTTCTTCTAACTCTTTCCAATTTTCCATTATTAAAAAATAGTATGTAATTGTTAAATTGTGTACATGTACATATATTAAATTCTCATGTAATTCTCATGTACACATTCATTGATATTTACTCTCAGAAGTAATAAAAAAAATGTGCAAATTAGTATTTTCCAATGTACTACATGACATCATCAAATGAATTGAGTTTTATGACTAAAATGAGATATAATTTTAAAATTCATTGACCTTTATGAGAAAAGAAAATTTACATTGACTATTATGTAATATTAAAATATTTTATTGAGTTAAATGTAATTTACTATATAAATTAAGGTCTATTGACTTTAGGTACCAAATTGTAATATTTTTTCATTTTAACTACCAAAATATTTATGTTATTTCACTTTAGGTACTAAATTTCAGTTTAAGTACAAACTTTAAAAAACTTGGTTATATCGAACTCTGACTGTCTAATAGTTATAATTTTTTTATTGATTTATTGTTTTTTCAATATTTGCAAGGCTTAAACTTTAATGTTTAGTCTTTGGGTTATAGGACTTTATCCCTCAAACTTAAATCAAAAGTATGAAACCTTTAAAAATTTTGATTTTTTATAAATTTCAAACAGTCACAACTGTGACTGTTCGACAATTACAACTGTATAACAAACTAATTTGTGACCTAATCCAAAATGTCTTACTCTAAGTTAGTACCTAAACTAAAAAAAATTAGTATCTTACTGCTTTACTGAAAAACTATTGATATTTGGTATTTAATCCTAATTTTTTATATAAATTATAGGGTTTAAATATTACAACCGTGAGCTATATGTAAGCATAGAAGCTAAAATTAAAGTCATAAAATTTATAAGTTTGGGAGTGAGAATGAGTAGGAACAAGTTTGGGATGGAGGATAGTTGGATAACTAATCTTGTATGGACAATTAAAATAAGATTCAATATGTTATGAGATTTTAGGTATTTAAGGAGAACTATTAAAATGAGATCCTCATTTTTAATGTACATTTATGTGATTTTTTTTTTCTTTAAAATACTTACAACGTCTAATAATCGTATACACCGCCAGGAGCCTATTTCTCCTATTTGTGAGACAAAAATCATAATAGTATATAAGGAGTTCCATAATTTGATAGTCGTATACATTTGGCCTCATTTACCTACATGGGTCCTGACTCTTAAAGGTCGACTAGGGAAATCAGTTCTTTGGCTCTCTTAACATTATTTAAAGATTAAGTTGAACTTCCCACTTTGTGAATCGGACGTTAATGTTTTTCCCATTCGGCTTTCTACAAATATTACAAATTTTATGATTCTTTTGTACCAATTGGTAGTATTCAAATACATAAGAATAATTCACAGATTTCTGATATAAGATTCATCATTCATATCAAAAGCTAATAAATACTAAAGACAAATATATAAACCGAATTCAAGCTACTTCATCAATGTTTGTATCACTTGACTAATCTCTAAAACTATGCCAACCTCAATATTTTTCTTAGTTTGAGTTTGTAAGGAATTCATATTATGCTTCTTATCCCTATTAGTGATATTATTAGAGAAAATTATTGAAAACTATATGATAATTGAAATTTTGTCACAATTTGAGGATGAACAATATTTTTTGGCGATTTTGGTCCTGTACTTCCACGACGTTTGTGCCACACCTTGTGGTGTTTGGGAATGGAACCTTCATGATAAGTCACGACTATGGCTTGGTCGGTTTGACCGAAAATTCAAAAAACAGCCCAAAATTGAGGCTATCGAGATTGGAAAAACCGAACCGAAGGGGGTCCGAAACTAAGACAACGGTTTTTTCCACCGTACTAGGAAGTTAGGTTCGGTTTTGGTTCCCAAACTTCGTAACCGCCGGTAAACCAAACCAAATATATAAATATATAATATAATTAATATAATTATTTCAATTGAACCATATATTTATTATGTAAAAATGTTGAATGATGTATTTTTATAAATTCTTATTGGATTCATTTGTTGGAGTTCGGGAGAAAACCTGTGTTTTTTTTGCCGTTAACGCTTTCGTTTAATTTTTAAAAAAGTGGGCCGCTACAGTAGCACCTGGGCCATTACAATAGCGTGTTATTGTTGGTGGGCCGGATAATCATGATTTTTATTGAACTGGACTTAAAAAAAAAACCCCTTTAAATTATATGTTTTATATAAATCATAAAACATTTGTAATAAAAAACTCAAAACTCCAAAAATCAGAAATTCACGACATTAAACCCCAAAAGTTGATTCATTGTTTCAATGAGTTTTTGGTTTCGAACTTATATTTGTTGAACAGGTCTCGAGCCCACGAGCCTGTAGACGCAAACCGTTCATGAATCGGAGCTACGGTTTGAGTTTTATGGACGTGTAAAATTGGGGGCATTTTCATAAATTTGCAAGAAAGAGTTTTAAAACCCAAATTTCAGAAAAATCTCACATTTCTCTCTCCTCTCTCACACAGTCTGTCTCTTCTCTCCTCGACCTCACTCTCGGTCTCTCCCTCTCCCTCTCCCAGCCGCCCATTTGATCGGCGAGTGTGGCGCCGTCCGGCGACCATTGGCGGCGAGACCAACGGCAAAAGAACCATCATTTTCCGGCGGCGTCGCGACTCCGGACCACCTGGGGAAGCTTCCTCTCGTTGTTCTGAACATGTTGGTGGCTTCGGATTGTTCATCGGACCACCACAATCACCGAATCGAGCCTCCAAAGCCGCAACTGCTCCAGCGGCACAAAACCGAAGAGTATTCTCGTACTGCAGAGCTACAAAATCGAGGAGTATTCTCAAACTGCAGTCAACAAGTTCAATGTCATTCCAGAGTCCATCCCTGACTGGGTTTTCGACTTCCTGCCCTTGAGAGGAGGATATTTGATTGGCAATGTTAGCCCACCTCGCATGGATTTCCGGTGTTCTTAGTTGGGAACTGCATTGCCCTGAGCTCTCTAGCCACATCCAGCTGCACAAGCTACAGCCATTATGGACCTGATTGAGGAGTGTTGGGAGGATTTGATCATGCCTCTGAAAATTGCATACACAGCATTAGAGGGGCATGAGCGGAGGACTATCACGGGATTTGACCCAAAGAACAGTTACCGCAATGGTAGTTCTTGGCCATGTAAGTTTCATCTCTATGAAACTCTAATATGATATTGTGTTATTTGCATTGGTTCTTGTCTTTTATCCCTTTTAAATGTTATTGCACTAGTTATGTTTATTTTTTTTTACCACCTCTAACAATTAGTTTAGCCATTAATATAGTTATGATTGTTCCAAATAACATGAGTGATGCTTTAATGGCTAAAATAATTGTTAGAGTTGGTAAAAAAAGATAAACATAACTGCTGCATTAGCATTTAAAAGGGATAAAAACAAGAACCAATGCAAATAACATAATACCATATTAGAGTTTCATCTCTATGAAACTTACATGGCCAAGAACCATCATTGGGGTAACTCCAGCGTGTGTTCTTTGGGTCAAATCTTGTGAAAGTCCTCTACTCATGCCCCTCTAATGCTGGGTATGCAATTTTCAGAGGCATCTCCCTGATTAAATCTTGCATCTCCCTGATCAAATCTTCCCAACGCTCCTCAATCAGGTCCATAATGATTGTAGCTTGTGCAATTGGCTATGGCTAGAGAGCTCATAATAGCAATGCAGTTACCAATTAAGAACCACCAGAAATGTGTGAGAGAGAAATGCGAGATTTTTCAGAAATTTGGGTTTTAAAACCCTTTCTTGCAAATTTACAAAAATGCCCCCGACCTCACACGTCCGTACAACCCGAACCATTGCTCCCTATTCACGAACAGTTCGCATCTACGAGCTTGAGACCTGTTCAACAAGTCCAAGTTCGTAACCAAAAACCCATTAAAACAATGAATCAACTTTTGGGGTTTGGTGTTGTGAATTTCTGATTTTTGGGGTTTAGAGTTTTTATTACATATGTTTTATAGTATAATTTATATAAGGTTTAGGGTATGAGATTTAGGATATAGGGTTTAGAATTTAGTAAATAGTTTATACTAACTATGAATTATATATATAAGGTGTAAGAATTTATAAAATATATCATTCGACATTTTTACAAAATAAATATATGGTTCAATTTAAATAATTTTATTAATTTTATTATATATTTATATACCGGTTCGGTTTACCGACAGTTATGGAGTTTGGGAACCGGAACCAAACTGAACTTCCCGGTACGGTGGAAAAAATGGTTGTCTATGAGAGGGTTGTGTGAAGATGGGAGGCTGAATGAGGCAACCCATTTGTTGTCTTCAATGTTTTGGAGGATTTCTCACAAGGGTTGTGATGATGATATTGTAATCTATAGAACCTTGTTAGATGCCCTATGTGATCATGGGCAGGTTGAAGAGGTTGTTGAAATTCTTGGTAAGATATTGAGGAAGGGGCTGAAGGTCCCTCTGCGGTTTCGTCACGGTCTTGATCTCAGCCGGTGTGGTAATGGCGAAGACATAGAAGGCATTAAGCGTTTAATTAATGAAGCTCTGGTCAGAGGTGGGAATCCCAGTTTGGCTAGTTATCGTGCTATGGCAATTGATCTTTACAATGAAAATAAGATTGATGAGGCTGACAAAGCACTAAAGCAAATGCAAGACAAAGGCTTTAGGACAACGACTTTGGTTTATGAAGCAAAGGCAGCTTCATTGTGTAAGGAAAGGAAAGTTGATGAAGCTGTGGAGGTGATTGAAAAGGAGATGGTGGAGGCAATTCAATTGTGTTCCGACTTTGAGAGTGCATGGTGTTGTGGTGAGAGGCCTTTGTAGCCAAGGGAAATCAGATTTAGCCGTTGGGTACATAAAGAAGATGGAAAAGCAGGTGGGTTGTGTTGCTGACAAGCAAACTTATGGCATTTTAGTTTATGGGCTTTGTGGTGAGAGTAGATATCTTGAAGCGAGTCGAGTATTGAAGGACATGTTGATCAAGTCATATTGGCCTTGCTCTGATACTTACAATAGAGTTATTAGGGGTCTTTGCTCAGTGGGCAGGCAATATGAAGCTGTTATGTGGTTGGAGGAGATGATAAGTCAGGCTTTTCTACCAGAATATTCTGTATGGAACTCATTGGTGGTATATGTGTGTTGTAACATGGCCAATATTGAGGTCTATAACCGGCTAAAGAGTTCTTGACTGTTTGTAGTTGACCAGCTGAGAATGGTGAACATGCTTTGTACAGATTGCTTCCTCTTATTTATGCCTTTTCATTTCGGTGCATTGTCTAGTTACAGTAACAGAAGACCTCAGGTACCATTAGGGCTGCCCATCGGTCGGATCGAATCGGTAAATGGCCTTACCGATTCGATTACCAACATTTTCGGTAATTCAATTTGGATGCCGATTACCAAATCGATTTTTTCGGTAATCGGTAATTTTCGGATACTTCAATTTTCGGTAATTTTCGGTATTTTCGGTATTTTGGTAAACAATGTTCATTATAGCTTACAGCAGAAAAAAAAAATTATAAACAAAAAAATCCAAGCCTTTTAGGCCTTTTCGCACACACACACACACATTACACAACCAGCAAGACATATCAGTATTAAGAATCCAATATAACAATTAGCATTAAGAATCCAATCAATTATATATATATATTAAATTATTAATATTACAATTAGATTACACAACCAGCACAAACAACTAGCAAGCATATCAGCATATCCAAAGATCAAATAATCAAGTATATCAGTATATCAGTATATCCAAAAATCAAATTATCACATATCCAAAGATCAAATTATCAAGTATCAACTATTGAGATTATAAACTATTAAAAAAACCCAAATTAACCCAAATTAACTAGAATAATCCAGAAATTACAATAAACCCAAATTAATAAGAACAAAGTTTACAATTCAGAAAATAAACTACTAAATAAAATATTGAAGATCACTCTCTAAACTTCAAGGTCAAAGGCTTCAAGACCTGGGGCTGCAGCATATCAACTTCCCAGGGGTGCTTATGTAATTTGCTGAAATCTGAAGAGACAAAATTTGAGTGTATAAAAAGTAACCACTGTGCTGATAAGAACATAAATAAATAATGATACATATGAATGAAAAATTGTAATAATGTATGGATTAGTTATTTTTCCATTCTGTTAGGGACTGGAAAACATATTATTATTTGTAAATTGTGATTATCCTATTAATAATGCTAATTAAAATGAGCATTTCCTGTTGGATAGACTTTTCACTAACCTCGCTTACTCTTCTTCGAATTGCAGCATCAATACATTTGATGACCCTTTCCTTCTCTCCTTCAGTATCAAGGGTGCAACCATCCATGTGACGAATAAAATACTCCTTCAATTAATTATATGCATCATTGATCAGTTAGTTTAATCAAATCTTCAAGGGGTTTCAAGACATCTGAATTAAATGGAATAATGGTTTCTGTATCTCATATCTTTTGAAAGAAACCATAACTACTGCTTCAAACAGAAAATTAATTAACTAGATACTTAGCAATATAGGACACATGAAAGGATCACACAAGTAAGTAGATATTCAAACATGTTATGGTGGAAAAATTTATTGCCTCAAAATCAGATAATGTTATGGTGCAATAACTGAGGAAAATGTGATGTGTACTTAATGATATATACTACTCCCTGCAGGGTTGCATTTGGTTTTGACAAGGGAACTGTGATGATTAAAATGAATGCTTCTCATACTTGGGATTCTGTGGACCTCTAAGCTTAGAAGGAAAATTTGAAGGAATAAAGGCATCTCATGCTGCAATTTATAGTGTCTGCTATGAAGGGGTAGAATAATGGAATGATTAATTTCACCTAAGCCTTGTTGCTACTGCTATTAACCTATTACTGTTGTATGATATGAACTATAAGTGGCCAATACAAATTTATCTTTGTGTATTTGTAGTGTTTCCCAGGAGGAACAAATTGTAAGGATCAGTAGACTAATTTCTAATGGATTGTATTATGTGTGCTCTTTATCAAATTATACTGGCCCATGGTGAATATAGTAAATCGAGTATATATATACATCTTTCAACTGCAAATTCCCTGCAATAAACCCTATAACATCACCCAAGCAAAGTAGTTTTCTTTGATGACACAAAATTGATCTGCAAAAGCATTTTTCTTTTTGTTTATAAATGAACCAAGTAAAATTGAATATGCAGAAATTCATGCTGAAAGTTCCTACACTTAGAATTTTCATAAGCAATTTCCTGCAGTGGATATGAAAATTCATAAGCAATTTCACTTGTGGCCCTGCTTTGGCAATTATATTCAAAATCTCAATTTTTTATCTCCATGTCAATCTTTCAAATACAACCTGAAATCTAAATGGTCTCTCTACCAGAAGTTTCAAAAACTAGATTAATTAGCACTCTCCAATATATTAAAAGCCAGATCTAAATGGTATATGAATGAATCTCACAGAATATTTACCAATGCACAATCTTGTCCACCATATATTTCAGAAGGGAATCAGAATTAGATATGCAAATCTGAACTAACATTCATCTTGTGGCAGATAGATATGCAATAAATATTGTAACTTTAGCATACATAGTTCAGTCAAGAAATTTATTAGATACCAGATTACATTGGTGAACAGACTTCATTGATCATCAGGGTATCACTTCAACATGTCTTGGCTTCAGGTTAAATTGCTGCAAGTGACTGTTTCTGAGCCTGCGTAAATTAGTACAAAATCCAAATATTAATTCATAAACAAGATAAAGAGATTGACAGATGAATAAAACTACAAAATCAAATGTAAACAAATCGAAGCTATAACCTGGGTGATAGAGACAGAGTGTATGGTTTCTGGGAGATCGAAACTCGGTGAGAGAGAGAGAGTCTGAGTGAGTTTCTGATTTCTGCGTTTTTGGTGAGACTCTCTCGAAGGCGGCGAGAGAGAGGCGAAGGCGAGGGGAAGAGAGAGGCGAAGGCGAGGGCGAGAGGAAGGCGAGGGCGAGGGCGAGAGAGAGGCGAGGGCGAGAGAGAGGCGAAGGCGAGGGCGAGAGAGAGGCGAAGGCGAGGCGAGAGAGGAGAAGGCGAAGGCGAGGCGAGAGAGGCGAAGGCGAGGGTGAAGGCGGCGACTCGGCGAGAGAGGGTCTGAGTGAGAGAGAGGCGAAGGCGAGGGCGAGAGAGAGGCGAAGGCGAGGCGAGAGAGAGGCGAAGGCGAGGCGAGAGAGGGTCTGAGTGAGGCTAGGCGGCTAGGGTTATCTATTTTGAGTTCTGAATAGAGAGCGTTCACTGATTTGTGTTTGTGTTTTAGACTTTTAGTGATTTTCTATTTTTTATTTTTTATTTTTACCAAAGTTATTTTCTGTTTTAGTTTGAAATTTCTAATTGTTTAGAACTTTAGGGTATTAACTATTAAGTATTAACTAGTTTAATAAAAACCTTATACATCACTTACATATTTACTTATTTTGTTATTTAACTTATTTACATATGTTTTAAACTTTTAATTATTATGTGTTTTATAATTTATATAAAACATATATATAATTTATATACATAATTAGATATATATTGACCCTATAATAATCTTAATAGATTTCATATAAAAACTAATTAAAAATACCCTAAACCCTAAACCCTATACCCTATATGGCTATAGCCACTATACCATATACCATACCCTATACTCTATAGTCCTATACTCATATACCATATACCATATCCCATATATATTAGTAATTTAGTATACTATAATCCTATACTAGTATACCACTATACCCTATATCTTATGCAAGTATACTATATAGTATATACCCTATAGTCTATACTAATATACTTCATAAGTCTACAGTCTATACCCTATATAGCTATACAGCCTATACCATATATGGATATACCTTATAAGTTATAAGTTTATAACTATAATATATAGTTTTATACTTTTAGTATATATAGTTTATACTATATAACTATACAAAGTTTACAAACTATATAAAGTTATAAACTACATATATAAACTATATACTATATAAATTATAAATTATAAATTATAAACTATAAACTATATACTAAGCAAATTAATGTCCCAATTGGGTATAAGAATAACTGAAAGTCTAAAACTATATACTAATTAGTAATATTATTATATAGGTATAAGCAAAGATATAAGCAAATATATTATAGGTATAAGCAACTATATACTAATTAGTAATATTATTATATAGGGTATAGGTATAAGCAAGTATATGATATAATATTACTATAACTATAACTGAAAGTCTAAAACTATATACTAATTAGTAATATTATTATGTAGTTTATAGTTTATGATTTATCTCATATAAACTATAACTAAAAGTCTAAAACTATATACTAATTAGTAATATTATTATATAGGGTATAAGTATAACTGAAATTATATATTAAAACATTATTATATAAGTTGTTTATACTTTGTACTATATACTATATAGAGTTATAAATTATATACTATATAAAGTTAGTAAAGTTATAAACTATATATTTATATAAACTATATGGTATTATAAACTATGTACTACATAAACATAAACTATAAAGTATATAAACTATATACTAAGCATATTAATGTAATAATAATACATATAAATATATATAACCATATACTAACCATATTAAATCATTAATGTAATAATATTACATATAAATATATATAACTAAATTTCGGTAATTGTTTCGGATTTTTCGGTATATATTTCGGTTTTTTCGGTAATAATCGATTCGGTTGCTTTCGGTCATAATTTTCGGTAATCGGTCGGTTTACCAACTTTTTTCGGTTTTTACCAAAACCAAACCAACTTTTTCAGTAATTTTTTGGTTTCGGATTTTCGATTTTCGGCATGTTAAAATCGATTTACCAAACCAAAAAATTTCGATCGGTAGTCGGTCGGTTCGGTAAATACCAAACCAATGGGCAGCCCTAGGTACCATTTAGAAGTTTAGAACTTATAAGGGTCCAAAATTAGAAAATGCCAAGTCTATCAGCTCCAAAAAATTTTAAAAACTTGCATATTGAAGGTTATTATAAATTTATAATCAATCAAGAATATGGCAATTTGCAATGAGTGATTGAATATGATCATGGAAGTAAGCCTCTCATAAAACATTGAGTTTGTGCATTAATCAAAACTAATGGAGAATGTTGAGCAAACTTGTGTTATCATATTGTAGTGAGGATCATAAATGGCAGAGAACCAAGGTCACTTCAGGTGCTTATTAATAAAACCTGAACATTAAATTTGCTTTGTTTGTCCAAAATATTAAATTGCTTTATGCTAATTCCAAAAGTTGTGGGAATTTTACAGTGGGGAGACTTGGTTTATCATAACAGTATTGGTATGTTTGAGCTGCTAACTCAACAAGTTGAGGTCTCTCTACCTAATGACAGAGAGACCTTAAGGTTGGCAAATACATTAAGTGAGTGAAATCTAAAAAATGGAAGTGGAATAGAGGATTAAAACTCTCATACATGCTAAAAATCTAACACATACACCAAAGAAAAAAAGGGAATACAGGACCAACTCTCTAAGTGGGATTACCTTTGTTGAGTACCTACGACATGTCAATAACTCTATGCATCACTAGCTAACTGTCAATCATCATCTTCAGAGCTTCCAACATCGCTACTATAATCACTACTCTCCTCATCTTGATCCATAATATCCAGCTGAACAGGCTGTATTGTCTCTGGCGGTTTTGTTTTTTTAACAGTTTTTTCTTTTCTTTCGGGTCCTTTTTTTAAGGCCAAATCAATAAATACAATCATAAAGCAGTAGAGGAGTTGAAAAAATGATAACAGAAAATTGAGTTTAGTTCTTCTTATGTTTCTTTTTTTTAACTGAAACTTTGTAAGTTTTTTTTTTCCTAAATAAAGCCTTTTAACCACTATCACATCTTTTTTTTTTTTTTAATCTCTAGTGCCGAGCACTGGACAATGTTTTTTTTTTTTTTATCACAACTGAGTGTTGCAACAAGCGCTCGCTGCTGCTTCCTCCACCCGTTTTTGAGGGTATAGGGTACTTAAAATTTCAGAATTAAAACTTAATATAAAGTCAATAAACCAATATTTAGCGCTTGAGGGAGAAATAAAGATAAACTGCTGAGCGCTTGGAATTCCCGTACATTTATAAGAGTTTAGTTAGAATTTTAACAATAAAGTAAAATTAGATGACTGAAATGAAAGTTTTCCAAATGATAAACCGATCAAACTTTTAAGTTTTTTCAATACATAAATTTCAAATGTTTGCTTGTAATTCGCTTGTAATTTTCTGCCATTTATAATTCACAATTACTTAGGAAAAAGCAGTCACTTACATAATTGTTTTTACATGTTAATGATGTTATGCGTGGATATTAATACATAAGGAACATAACTAATAAAATAATACACACAAGTTCAAAAAAAAAAAAAAACTACAATTGAAACTAATGGTCCGTTACAAACAACTTACAACCATATATGCTTGTAACTAAAAATAGTTATAATGAGTTTCGCACGCTCATGAAAAACATTGACCACATAAGCTTATAATATGAGTCGAGTTGTGGAATGAGTGTTTTGATAATTGTCTTTACTTTTCTCTTCTTAAACTAATTTTTTTTTCAACGCATGATCATTTTTCTGATAATGACAAATAGTAAAAACCAATCCAGTTCACCTTGCAACTTGCGATGAAAACAAATTTAAAATAAAAAAATAAATCACGAAAAATAAATAAAAAGGTAGAAAGAAAATTAAACAATTTTTCTTTGGCCTTCAAAAAAAGAAAACAATGGCATAAGAGAAATTCTGGCACATGTTATGGGCTATAACGTAAAACAGCATAGCAAGTAGCGGTGAGTAGTCCCAGGCAGCCAGCTTCAAAGGCTGCAGAGGAAACATTACAGAGGAAGCAAACTAGCAAAGCACAGAAAGACAGCACAGCGTGAAAATTTTAAGTATTTCTGAAATGGATTTCGTATCGCTTTTAGTCCCCTTTTTCGTTCTAAGGCTTGTCATCAAATTAAAGCAATCTAACCCCAACTCCTTCATCATTAGGAGTCTCTTCCACGCAACCCTCCACCACCACCACCATTAATTCTCTCTACCCCACACACTCTCTCTCTCTCTGTGACTTCTGTGTCAGAGAGAAATATAAACCCATTTGTAATTCTTCATTGCCATCGTTACTATTTCACCACATTTGTTAAATTGCCCGGGTCTTCACAGTTCACACAGTCTCTTTTCTGGGTTTTCGTTTATTTTCTCAATCTTTTTTAGTTTAAATTTTGCTAATTTTAGATGTGGGTGTTTGAAATACATCGATTTCGAGCTTGAACATAGCAAATTGGATTCTGGGCATCTCAGTTCCCAGCCATGCCAGGCTTAGTCTCACCCAAAACTCCAACTCCCGGAACACCACCACCGCCCATTTTCGTACCCGACCCGACTGACAAAACGGAGCACTCCAATGGACCTAATAGCCTCATTAAAACCTCATCTCCTTCCACCTCACGAACCAGACCCACCAAGAAAACCTCCCCTGAGAAGCAACCCATTGACGAGACCTCGCTCGACAACCCGGATCTGGGTCCGTTCCTGTTAAAGCTCGCCCGCGACATGGTCGGGTCGGGCGAGAACCCGAATAAGGCGTTGGATTACGCTGTTCGGGCCTCCAAGTCCTTCGAGAAGTGTTCGGGTCCTGGTCTTGACCTGGCTATGAGCTTGCACCTTGTGGCGGCGATACATTGTAGTTTGGGCCGGTTGGAGGAGGCTATCCGGGTTTTGGAGCGGTCCGTTGAGGTTTCGGATCCGAAAAATGGGTCCGACCATGCGCTCGCCAAGTTCTCCGGGTACATGCAGCTGGGTGACACGTATGCAATGGTGGGACAGCTTGAGCAGTCTATTTTGTGTTACGGGTCGGGTTTGAAGATCCAGAAGGACACTCTGGGCGAGTCGGATCCGAGGGTTGCAGAGACTTGCAGGTTATGAGCTTATCATCTTATCTACTTTTTTTTCCAGCCAAGCAGGCTCATTTTAGCATGTGATGCTGTGAAATGCTGCATTGCGCCTTTTTGAAAATGGTAGACTGGTACTATTTCTATTATATTAAGAGCTTGTGGGCCGACATGTTTCTAGCAAATTTGGATTTTGGTGGATTTTGATGTTGCATTGGGATTTGGGTTGAATATACTCTTCACTCTCGTGATCCTCAGAGTTAATTTATTAATATTATTGAATATTTATTTAGTTCATGACTTCATGGTGATTTTAATGATGTGGATGCTAGCAAAATTTTAATTATAATAATGCTGTTTCATATTATGTTAAGATTTGTAATTATGTATTAATAATGTTATAGACTTATTCTTTATCCTCCTATAACTTGCTCATGCAACTTTTGAATGAAACATGAATTATAGGTCATATGTATTTCTCAGGCATTTTAAGAATCAACTGCATTTCATGGTATTGTGGTCATTGAGAGGGAAGACTTTTACATTTCTATCTTTTAATTTTTTCAAAAAGATTTTGGTGAAACAAGATGAATGGTATGCCATTTAAAAAAAAATAAAAAATAAAAACAAGATGAATGGAAATAGCTGAAATATTATGGTAAAGTTAAGTTGCAAGAGATTGACAAGTCCCCCGATCTTGCTATGTGGTTGAGCTCTTCTCCTTCTCCAGACTGGTTTGCTAAGAGTCTTGGAGCGGGATAGTTCATCTTCAATGTTGTAATGTGCTTTTTCAGTAAATTTATGCCATTTGCCCCAAAAGATTGTCTAACTTTCTTTCAATGTTCAATGTTATGCACATGTAAAGCATGTAATAATTGCATGTATTATGTTTTCCCGTTATCCGTTAGAAAATGAAAAATGAAATTGGAGTTAGGTTTTGCAGAAAGGTTCTGGAAATAGTGACATAACTGCCTTGCCTGTGAAATGATATTGGAAATGGCAGGTACCTAGCAGAGGCCCATGTCCAAGTAATGCAATTTGACGAGGCAGAGAACTATTGTAAGAAGACTCTTGAAATTCACAGGGAGCATAAGGCACCTGCGTCTGTTGAAGAAGCTGCTGACCGGCGTCTTATGGCTCTCATCTGTGAGGCAAAGGGAGATTATGAATCTGCACTGGAGCACCTTGTCCTTGCAAGCATGATAATGATTGCCAATGGGCAAGACAATGAGGTTGCTGCTATTGATGTGGGTATTGGTGACATTTACTTGTCTCTTTGTCGCTTTGATGAGGCTGTTTTCGCTTACCAGAAAGCACTTACGGTCTTCAAATCCACAAGGGGTGAAAATCACCCATCTGTAGCATCAGTCTTTATTCGCCTTGCTGACCTGTATTACAAGACAGGCAAGTTACGAGAGTCTAAATCCTACTGTGAGAATGCCTTGAGGATATATGCAAAACCTTTGCCTGGAATCATATCGGAGGAAATTGCCGGTGGGTTGACTGAAATTGCAGCCATCTATGAAGCCGTCAATGAGCCTGAGGAGGCACTGAAGCTCTTGCAGAAGGCAATGAAGTTATTAGAGGATACCCCGGCACACCGGAGCACTATTGCAGGAATAGAAGCACAGATGGGTGTTATGTTCTACATGGTTGGGAGGTATGGGGAGGCTTGGAGGTCTTTTGAGAGTGCTATATCAAAGCTTCGGGTCAGTGGGGAGAGGAAATCAGCCTATTTTGGTATTGTGTTGAACCAGATGGGATTGTCTTGTGTGCAGTTGTACAAATTGGATGAGGCTGCTCAGCTTTTTGAAGAAGCAAGGGATATACTGGAGCAGGAGTGTGGCCTTTGTCACTTGGATACTCTTGGAGCATATAGCAACCTTGCAGCAACTTATGATGCCATGGGAAGGTAACTGATCTTTGGTATGCATAAGCTATAAATATTTTCTTTTAACTTTGTGATTGCTTTGTTTTTTCTGCTATGTGATTTGATGCAAGAGAATCTACGAGTCATTTTTGTAACTTCTTCCCATATATTGAAACGGAAACAAATCTGAACTTTTCTAGGGTTCTTGGACCTAAAAATTCATAATTTAATCATTCTTTATAGTTGATTGTGCCCTATCCCTTTCTTTTCTATTTCTGCTGCATTAGGGTGCTTTGTCTTTTCTGCTATATGTACTGTTTGATTTCTTTGTAACTTCATTATAGCATGGCATATGAATATGTTTTTTGATACTTTTAAGGCAATAATCTTTCAGTAGGAGCCCTAACATTTGTAAGAAGTCACAGTAACCCCCTAGTCTCTTGTACACTTGATGATCAATCCATTATTCATTTACTTTTCCATGGATAATTATCTGGTCGACTATAGAAAGTAGTGTAGCAAAGACTGTATTTCTCAATCAAATTCAATTGTTACACTTGGAGATCATTGAAAATTTTGCATGTCTAGCATTGCAGAAAGGCCCAATTTCCTATATAGGTTTTTGTGATTATCCAGTTATAGAACTTGTGTGTATATGGATTTATTGTGATGTTTATATTTTATAGCTATTGCTCTAGGCAAAGTTTGAGTTCTTTGCTGAACATGAATTCTGCTATTTATTACAGAGTAGAAGCTGCAATTGAGATTTTAGAGTACATCCTGAAGGTGAGGGAAGAAAAGCTTGGGACGGCAAATCCGGATGTTGATGATGAGAAGAAAAGGCTAGCTGATCTTTTGAAAGAAGCAGGAAGGGCTCGGAACAGAAAGGGAAAATCGCTTGAAAATCTACTTGATTCCAACTCCCAAATGACGAAGAAGGAAGGAATGAAGAGGTGGTCTGGGCTTGGTCAAAAGACTTGACCAAGAATGCCTCTCTCCCTAATCTTTCCCTTGCTGCAAATTTATTTATTTATTTATTTTATGTAGCAGTGTTTGTAGATATCAATGTATTAATAAGCTCTAAACTATTCAATTTCCACTATTTTCATTTTTCACTTTCCTGTATTTCTTTTAGCCATTCAATTTGTTTTCTGGATGTTTTTCTTGTGAAATTTAACCTGTTCAGTGGGTGGGAACAGCATTTACTTTTGACTATAGTTATATTATGTGCTAGCACTTTGTTGTACTGTTTTGTGTTTGTGGTATCTTCTTTCTTTCTCCTCTCTGGAAATACACCTCATATCAAACTGTTCACCAGGAAAAAAGGTAGAAAGACAAAATGTTAGAAACTTTGAAATGCAATTGCTGTGTGTCGGCTACAGCACCAAATCATAGATGAATCTTCTTGATTGGAAGTTGAGAGAGTACCGACAATAATGAACTTGCTGAAGGTCCAATTTCCAATTTCAAGGAACTTTCCTATGTGGTTGCAGTCTAACTGCAGTCCAAAAGCCTCAATATAGTGTCATAAAAGCTTCCAAAACCACATGGAATTGAGTCTTATTGACAATGTAGTTATGACCTTATTTCACAAGTCAAAATATTGTTCCATCATTTGAAAATATGCTTCCTGTTTGGAAAATGGAAATTGAATTTGCTAGGGAAAGTGCAAACATAAAAATTTTCTTGATAGTTTTCAAAGAAAATAATATAACATACAATCATTCTAAGAGCTTTAAATTTTGACGAGTTCACTTTTTCACCGTTAAATATCTGGTTTTAACCATCAAATATAATTGTATGCTATACAACCACTTACCCCAAAAGTGTGTTCACTGTTAGGTCCACTATCCCAACAGTAAGGTATCACAATTTTCAACCATTCATCAGCTCCAGCTGTCCTCATGTGGCCGCCTCCCCCAAAGACCCAACTTCCTTGCACTTAACCTTTGAATTTTAGCATCCCAAGCAAACAAAGCCATCCCTGTCAACATCTTTGCAAACTCATAGCTTCTCTTCCCTTATATATGCACACACACTGCACATCTCCTTTTGAACAAAGATAGATTGCACCACCAAAACATGGACACCCAAGTACCAATGCGTGCTAGGGTTCATCAACCATGTGCAGCTTGCAGGATGCTACGCAGAAGATGTGGCAGTAATTGCTCACTTGCACCATATTTCCCAAGTGATGACATTGAGAAGTTTGCTGGTGTGCATAGAGTTTTTGGTGCCAGCAACGTTGTCAAAATGATTCAGGTTTGCAGAGAGTGGCTCATGTAGTTTTCAATCTATGCTGGTCTGGTCACATACTTCATGAATTTTCTTAAACCATAATATTATAACTACATGGTTGAATCATAGTATTATAATTATCTTGCATTTGTCCGGGTGGTGTAGTTGGTTATCACGCTAGTCTCGCACACTGAAGGTCTCCTTCCACTGTTTCCATTTTTTATGTATATCTAAATTATGATTATCTGCATGAACCGCTAGATGATTCATCTTTTTCGTATATATGATATATTATATTATCATACTGTGAATTTGATTGTATATTCAAAACAGTTCTGATTCAATCTGCCAACATGTTCCCAAAAAGTGTTATAAGATATGACAACCATTTTATTTTGGTATCAGATGGTGGAAGAGACAAGAAGGGAAGATGCAGTAAAAGCTATGGTCTATGAGGCAACAGCGAGGCTCAGAGACCCTGTTTATGGCAGTGCTGGAACTATTTTTCATTTGCAGAAGATGATTCAAGAACTTGGATCCGAATTGGAATCATTAAGAGCTCAAGTCTTGGCGTTGCAGGAACATAGAGGCCAGTTATTGGACATTCTTATGAATGTTCATTGCCTTGATCTGTTCTCCACCATGCACGACCCAATGTTTGATGGTGGCAGTTCCCAATTACAAGATGATACCATATATAGCCTATGACCCGCTTCAATTTTCTTGAGATTGTAAATGGATTGTATAATGTAACAATTTCTAGAAATTAAAGTTTCAAACTCCAAACCAATTGATAATAGGTGAAGAAAACATGACATTATATATTGTAAGGTAAGATTTTAAGTTTCTGATTGTTGAATATAATCTTAACGTCACATATTATTTGGGCTTACATCTAATGCGCAACCAAATTGGAGTACACTTTTAATTTGTGGGTCTTATAGTTTCAGTTTTAGTGCACTTATCCCTTACTCCATTGACAAGAGAGTTCGATTATTACCTTCCTCTTCTCTGATTTATAAAAGAAAAAAATAACTACAAATTCAATTCAAAAGTTTCCTTTAAATTCACAAGGATAATAACAAAGGGCAATCTCAAGAATAAAGAACAAAGTTTTGTAATATATCCCTCATAATTCCTTGAGTTTTTCTTATTGAATGTGATTCTTGGATTAACAAGGATTGTACATGAACCCAAAAGAAGACATATATGATTGAAAAACTACAAATAAAATCATTGCTTAACAAGAATAGTAGTACTCTTGGGTCCTGTTTTCTTGGTGTTAGCCAATTAAAGCTTTATTGACTAAAAATCTGCAATTGGTTTCTAGGCCATATATGTTGATAGTGTCGGTATCTATTGGAAAAGGAATATACAAGATAAAGTCATTTCCCTTGAAATAGCTGATAAGACTGAAAACTACATTTGCCTAACTAACAATGCCAATCTATTAAGTTGGTGGCTTTTACTCACATTTTCAAAACAGAGAGGCATGGAAGTGCAATTTGGTGCTCAATTTTCCAGTCAAAGTCCTGAAAGAAGTCAATATAGAAAAAGGGAGAGAATCAAAGAAAATGCCAACTTCTAGATGCTAACTGATTATATTCCTTTTTGTAAACGAACATTAATCCTCATATGGTAGACTAAACCTTAAGATCATATATTTATATAGAAAAATTTTGCAATTTAAACATAAGGAGAAATGATATAAATAAAAAATCCGGAGCATATTGTGTGTGTGTTTTTTTTTTTTTGTAACATGACTAATAAAGTGGATAAAAGCATTTTATCTTCTCAAATACTTTATGTTATATTGATATGTTATATTATTTTTCTTGTTAAATCAGGCCGAAGACCTCAATGAAGAGAAAAACTAAGCTAAAACAAATCGGGCCTCCCTACCCAATGAATATAAAAAAAAAAAAAAACAATAACTCATAAAAGGAAAGGAGAAATATCTTAAATTGAAAAACTTAAGTCCAAGAAAAGACTATAAGTGACACAATAGCATCATAGTTACAACTTACACTGACCATAAATATGACCATATCACAACATCAATTGCGATTGATAAGACCTTGGTACGTCATCACTAAGGCTCCTAAGGGTTGACATGCAAGTTATATTGATATGCTATATTCTAACAAAAAATCAAATGATCAAAAGACTACAGTATCTAGATTGCTAGTATACATTTTGTGGTCATGTTGTTCAGTTAACTTGTTATCTTATGTTTCCTACTTGTGTTAACAACTTAATTAGGCGAGTTCACTTGGGCTAACATGGACTTCCTAATTACAACATCAGTAGTGAGAACTGAGAGCCACCTATTATCTGCTGTCGCTCTAAACGACTGTCGTTTCCCCGAACAAAATACCGATGCCTTTTTCCATTGTCGTTGTCACATACACGACGTCGTATGCGCTCCGCAATTCATATGTACGGTGCTCTTCTTCTACGTGTACTTTCTTCTTCCATCTTTTCTGTGAAACCCAAAAACCCAAACATGGCAGACTCAGACACACCCTCCACTTCTCAAACTCCAATGTCCGCCTTGGACCCCACTCACCACCTTCCTCTCCAAATCCTCAGATCCGACCCAACGCCTCCCGCCCCGACCCGATCAGACCTACCCGGATCCACCATTGACTGGCTCCCCGACTTTCTAGACCTCTCATGGGTCGCCTACGGAGCCTCCTCGCTCCTAGTCATATCCCACTTCCCCTCCCCTCTCTCCAATAACGAAATGCTAATCGGACCCATTTTCCGCCAGGTCTTCGAGCTCTCCGGCGACCCCTCGTCGGCCGTCGAAGCCGTCTCTTGGTCCCCGGCCACGCCGTCGATCGGTCAGCTAGCTGCCGCGGCTGAGAATTGCGTTTGGGTGTTCTCGCATGATTCAGCGAGGTCCAAAGGTGCGTGAGGGTTGGAGGTGTTCTTTTAGTTTGGTTACTGAGAAAAAGTGAGAGAGAAAATGAGGTGAAATGATAAGGTTTTGAATTGACAGCAGGACTTGAATGAATGTGAGGTTCAGCAGGTGTGTAACTGTTTGAAGCAAAAGGTTTTTCCATTTTCCTGTTTTGGTAGCTAAGAAAATTGAGAGTGAGAGAGAATGAGGTGAAATGCAGAGATTCTAAATTGGCAACAGGACTTTGCATGTATAGTGAGGAAACAAAGTGACATTTGATTTCAAATAGATTGACATTGCTATGGTTTTGTGCATTCATTTTGGTGCAAAGTGATTAATATGCGCTATTAACTTATAAATTGTTTAGTAATTGATCATATTATAAGTAATATATTGAGTTTGAACTTGGTAATAATGCCTTTAAGAATGGGCTATATACCTGCATTTTTTGTTCTCAATTTGGTCTTGATGTCTTAAATTTCAAATCTTTCTACACATATTCAGGTTCTTTTTGTTGGAGCCAGAATGCAGTACTTGTACACTCTGAAAAGGTTGAGGCAATCGGATGGACGGGCTCTGGGGATGGAATTATTGCAGGTGGAATTGAGGTGGTTTTGTGGAAAAGAAGTGGCATGTCTTGGGAAATTGCTTGGAAGTTTAAAGCACACCAACCCCAAAGTATGGTCTCTGCAACTTGGTCTGTTGAAGGATTTTTTGCAACTGCAGCTCATCAGAGTAAATGGCAGGTTGACGGATTGCCTACTAGTGAGGCTTGCAAATGTGTGTTAGTATGTCAAAGTGATGGAAAATCTGGATTTGTGAAATCTGAGCTTCATCATCCTCTTCCCGTTTCAATGATTCAATGGAGGCCATTAACAGGAAGAGGTTTAAACAGAGATGCAAAGCATTTACCAAGGCATGTGCTACTCACTTGTTGCTTAGATGGAACTGTAAGATTATGGTGTGAGCTTGATGATGGAAGGGGAAGAAAAGTTGGTAAGGACATTAATGACCACAGAACGATGAGGTGGTCATTTTCTGTAGCCGCTGTAATTGAGATAAACCAGGCACTGAATGGGATTCTGGGCACTGATATATTTGTGACGTGGGCCACAGAAATTGGGGGTGTTTATAAAACCAGTGAAGGAGCTAAACAATTTTTCTCCACAAAAGGTTATGAGCATGACCAGGCTGGTAATTGTGAGTGGTTAATTGGGCTGGGTCCTGGAATGTTGGTCAATTTCTGGGCTATACACTGTCTTGACGATGTCTCTCCAATAAGATTTCCCCGGGTTACATTATGGAAGACGCAAGAACTACAGGTTCTAGAAGGGAGTCATCTTCATAGGACTGGACTTTCTAATTATAAAGATAGAATACCTCTTAATAAAGTTGGTATCTTGAGGAACTGCTTGTCTGGTCCACCAATAGTATGCTCTTTGATTCATTTATTACCTTGTAATTCCTTGGTTTGGTCACTGTTATATACTCAAACATCAAATAGTGTAGAGGACTTATCCCTTATTAAAACTGGTACAGAGAATATCTTATCATGTAAAGCTGGCGGACTCTTGAATTTGGATGGTCATGCTGGAAGAATTTTACAAGTAGCTGTGCATCCTTATAGCTGTGAAGTTGAATTGGCTGTTTCTTTAGATTCTGATGGATTACTTCTGTTTTGGTTTTTTTCTACCATTTCCAACTGCATTTTGGGCCGTCCAACACTAATTCCAGCATGGGAACTTTGTGGGAAGCTTTTAACTCAAAGTTCATGTTCCAAATATACAAGCTTGAGGTGGGCACCGTCAATAGTAGATGAAGTAGTCGTTCTTCTAATGGGACATGCAGGAGGAATTGATTGCTTTATTGTAAAAATTCATCAGAATGAGGAAGAAAGTATAGAATGTCACTACTTATGCACTATACCTTTTAGAGGTCATGGTCCTTATGAGGATGGTCCCACAAGTATTTTTTCATTTCCTTTGCCTTCTACTTGTCAAAAAACCCTAAAATCTAGTAGGTTTATGCTTTTGGGTATATGGATGAATGGGTTTCAGGCTCTTTCATGGGAGATCACCTTGCACTATTTTGATTTATCAGGAAACAACTGTGAATGTAATTTTGAGACTGGAGATGCTCCTGAATGCACTATGTTGGGATTTGAAAGTACTTTGTCCAATAAAAGATATTGTCTTAATGTAAACCCTTGCTCATCACAGCTACCAGATCCTCACACCCATGACGAGGTTACAAGTTTTTCTGTTGTCTGTCCGGGTAGTTTGATCTGTATAGAAAAGAATTTGGCTTCTACTATTGATCAATGTTCTAATTGTCCCGCATATATAATGGCCACAGGCTGCTCTGATGGTAGTTTGAAACTGTGGAGGAGTAACATTGGTAAACCATCAACACCACACATTCCCTGGGAACTTGTGGGTATGTTTGTGGCACATCAAGGCCCCATTAGCACCATATGCTTATCTGATTGTGGTCGGAAGATTGCAACCATCTGCAAGGAGTTTTCTTCAGATACTATTAGCAGTCTTCATATATGGGACTCTGTACACCTTGCAGGTGCAGGGACTTTTTTGTTAGAAGATACATTATCCTTTGCTCAAGAACTTGTTGCTTTGAATTGGCTGTCCTTGGGAAATGGCCAGTTACTGCTAGGAGTTTGCACACTGAATCAGTTACAAGTATATTCTCAGGAGCGTTGTGTTGGTCAGACTTTGTTAAACTCTGGAAAATCATTGAAAAAGGACATCTGGGTATGCATTGCTTCTACTCATACTATCCCTCCCATTTGTGATTTCTTTTGGGGCCCCAGAGGAACAGCTGTGTTTGTTCATAGTAGTTACTTTTGTGTAATTAGTCAGTGGTTGTTGGTTGTAGATAAGAAGCATCTTGCTGATGGCCATCCAAATTACATCACAGAAAATTGCCTGGATTCCGTGGGTGAAAGGGAAGAGGACATTCATTCTGGAATTTTCACTGATTGTGGAATTGGTCAATTCAATAAAATATCACTTGATAACAGTGGAGGAGATTGCGAGTCCGGTACACCATTGAAGATTGATTTGAAAAAGGATCATCTATCCAGTAGCTTGTTTGTAGCAAGGGCTCAACTGAAATATGATTGGGCTACCAAGTTAGGTGTATGGACCATGCTTGAAGTGGCTGAGAAGTTAAGTGGATCTCTGCCAGTTTATCACCCAGAGGCCCTCTTCATGAATATCTATTCAGGTACTGTAATTTAGTAGTTTACTTATTTTTGATGAAGTACATAGGATTTTGTTCAACTGAATTATAATATTATTGGTTAAACCTTTCATCTGTGTGTGTGTTTGTGTGCCCGTTCGTTTTTATCTCTCTAGTGGCAGTTTTCAAATGTTTCGTTTTACATCTCAACAATCCTCCTTGAACTGTTTGGAACACTTGTTTTTCACTGAGTGTGTATGTAATATTTAGTTATGTTAATAGAGCATGGAATCTGTAATGTGTTTAGGAAATTGGAAGCGCGCGCTTATTTCCCTGAGGCATCTCAATGAATTTTTCTCTTCTAGTTCTTCTCTTGAGAGGAAGTATAGCCCTGCAAAGTCTAGCAATTTTGTTCCGCAGATTCCTTTGTCAACTTTTTTTGATGGACTTCTCTCAACATATTCAAATGATAAAGGATTTCAATGGAGTGGTGATACTTCTCTAATCACTTCATCTTCTCAGTTTCAGAGAAACTTGGGCCAGTTTACTTACAGTTTGGACTCCTATGCTTCCAATACGTCCAATTCATCTTCAACAAAATCTGAACTTAGTGATTTTGTTGAGCCTCTTGAGAAGTTGTATGAGTTAGCAGCTATAAGCAACATAGAGAAGATGCAGATTCTTGCTATTATAGATCTTCTCAATGAAATGACTAATTCACACTCTGGTTCTGTGTATGAAAGTCTTGATGAGCCTGGACGGAGGTATTTCTGACTTTTGTTGACTACATACTTTCTGTATTTTTTTCTTATGCTGATCAAAATTTTATTGATTTTAATTAAAAGGTGCATTCATAGTGGACACGCTGTCCACTGAAAACAAATCAGTAAACTAACATTATTAAAAGTTGACACACAGCATAATTGTATCACATCAAAACAAGAAAAACTTGATCTTAAGTAACAACAGGCCTCCAATTTTCATAAATAGAAAACAATGGTAATCCCAAAACTGAAAAGAAACAAAAGCCCATAATGATGTCCAAAAGTGAACTTCGTCCCAGAAACCCTTCACGCTCTCCACGGAAGATTCTTTTATATATTTCCATTTACACCACCCAAAAGTGAACTTCCTCAAAGCTTCTGCTTTCTTTCCCCCATTGAAAACCCAATGCTTCTCAGAAAACAGTGAATGCTTGTTAATGGAATTAAACCATACTCTCTGTAGTATTTATATGAGGCTTTGTGATACTTATGTTATATTGGATTTACTGAAAGATTTTTACGTACTGGATTCATCTCGTTTTATATTCAAGTCTTTTTCTTTCGAATGAAGTGTCTAGGGAATTAAAATTTTGATTAGATTACCCATTAACTATGGAAGACGATGCATTCCAGTATTGTGTTGCTACTTTCTAGAGAGAGTGGAATGGAACTAAGATAAAAGATCTTCTCAGTTGTTTTATTCCCCTCTTTTCCTGTGTAAGGTGCACATTGGAAAGTTTGATGAAAATTTTCCCACTGTAGGATGCAGTTTGTCCAGGCGGTCAAGGATTTGTACAATTTGTGTTTTTACATGAATCTCAAAATTTTCCCCCTTAAAAAATTAGTATTGCACCGATGTCTGCCCTAAAATGCTACAATTCAAGGGGTGGTGACATGTCACAATGACACAAATCTTTGATATTTGGATTGTAGTCCTGTAACAGGTTTTGATAAAATTTATAGTGAAAATATATTTGTTTAAGTGAAGGTAAAATTATCCAACTATAACCTTTTTAGCTGCGGTCTCTCTTGTGAACTATTGTTGTCTGATGGTGTTGTATAAAACTATACTATTTGCTCATTATCATCTTTAAAAGATATAGATTGCTGCTGTATAATTTTACTATAGTTCTTATACCATTATTCTTAAGATTGATCCTAACATTGTTTTCACTTTTTTCCATGTCTGTTATTTATCTTTTATTCTTTGAATATTTTTTCTTTCTAGGTTTTGGGTTGCTTTGAGGTTTCAACAACTACTTTTTTTCCGAAAGTATGGTAGATCGGTATCCATGGAGGAGTTGGTTATTGACTCTAAGTTGATTGGATGGGCCTACCACTCTGATTGCCAGGAAAATTTATTTCAGTCTTTTCTACCTAATGAACCATCTTGGCATGAAATGCGGAATTTGGGTGTAGGATTTTGGTTTACAAATACAGCACAATTGCGTTCCAGGGTAATACATTAATCTTTTATTGTTACTTTTGCTTAATGCACTAAACTAGGAAAATTGCTCCTCTCAGCCTTTTTTTGGATCACCAGAAAAGCATAATATCTGAAACTTTTGTGTCTATCAGGCTCAGTGATGCATAATAGCAATTGCAGGAGTGATGACTTACCCAGAATTACTGCTTAACCTGAATCATATCATTTACTTTTGTCTATCCATTCATTTGTGGTAGGGTATTTATACATGGTGTTGACCAATTGCATCAAGGGAAAGCATTTGATTTCCCATAAGCAATGAGCTATAAGTTTTAAAAGGAAGCTGTTATGTTTAGTCTTTAATATGGTGCAGTATATTTAGTATCAACTTATCATTATGTTTAACATCTGTGTTGACTTCTTCACCTAGCCCCCTCATTTTGGCTAGGAAATATAGTAATTAAAAATTCTTTTCCATGTATTTTTTTTTGCATTTCTCAGAGTTTTTTTTCACTGTAGATGGAGAAACTGGCAAGACTGCAGTATCTGAAGAGGAAAGACCCTAAGGATTGTGCATTGCTATACATAGCACTGAATAGAATTCAAGTTTTGTCTGGCCTTTTCAAAATGAGCAAGGATGAGAAGGATAAGCCCTTAGTTGGATTTCTTTCACGCAATTTTCAGGTACTTGCAAAGTCATAGGCTGGTAATATATTGATTTACTTATAAGAATAAAGGGAAAACTGATCTATAGGAGGCATAATTGAGAAATCTTTCTTCTTGAGGTCCTCCATCCTGTAGCCCAACATTTCTTGTCTTAATTTATTGGTGCCAGTCTGCTCTCTCTCTCGCTCTCTCTCTCATTTTTTTCTTTACTGGGTGCCTGGTTGACATGTCAAGCTAATAAGTCAATGGTTAGGTTTTCTTTGCAATATTCAATCTCAATTTTTCATCATTATTTTTTTCTCACAGGAGGAGAAAAATAAGGCAGCTGCTTTGAAGAATGCATATGTCTTAATGGGGAGACATCAACTGGAAATGGCAATTGCATTCTTTCTGCTTGGAGGTGATACGTCTTCTGCTGTCAGTATTTGTGCAAAGAATCTGGGTGATGAACAGCTTGCGGTAGTAATTTGTCGGCTTCTTGAGGGGCGTGGTGGACCATCAGAGAGACACCTAATTACAAAGTGTATACTACCATTTGCAATTGAGAAGGGCGACTATTGGTTAGCAAGCCTTTTAGAGGTGCCTTGATTTTATTAAGTTTAGCATAAGTATTTTTACTATGAGGACCCTGTCACTGTATGTGCCACAGTACTGGTTTCTCAGATGTCATACCTTACAAATGACTCCTTGATTTGCAGTGGGAGCTGGGGAATTATTCTCAATCATTTAGAAGCATGCTTGGTTTCCAATTAAATTCTACAACTGAGAAGGATGCACTTTCGTCCAATGGTGTTGCTTTTTCAGACCCAAATGTTGGTCTGTATTGTCTAATGCTAGCAACCAATAATAGCTTGAGGAATGCTGTAGGAGAGTGTAATACTGCAATCCTTGGTAGGTGGGCAGTATTGACGACAGCTACTGCCTTAAACAGATGTGGGCTTCCTGTAAGTTTACATTTGGTTCATGCTGTTGTTGTGTTAGTTGACATATGCTAGATGTGAATGTACTGTTTTAGGTGAGTTGTCATTCATAAAAATTCTTAATATTCTGAAATGTTGGCCTATTGTCTGTTATTAAACCAATTCATGGCCTTGATAATCTATAATGCACGACTTTTCTTACCAAAAATAATGCACGACTTTTGATTTATTTTTTCAATGCAAACAGTTGATATAGTGAGATGCTATAAACCATAGGACTTGCCTATTCAAGCTGGTTTCTTGTCTTTGTATCAGAAATACTGATACTATTGTGAGTACCATAGGTGTCATACTACGTGTCTCATACGGAACATCAAGATGCTTTGTGATGATTGATGAGATTATCCAAATTGGAAATAGCCTCCCCACCAACTTCATATAATGCACTTTTGTGACAATAGCAACCTTCACCAATAAAATGACTCCTCCATACTAATGTACAATTTATGTATCTTAAAGGCCTGTGGGTGCTAGGAAATCCATATACAGCCTCCGAAAAGCCTGCCCTTTGGTGCATATAGTTTTGCACCTCTTGTTAGCTTTTATCATAGCCTACAGGCCTTCCATTTACCATCTTAAGGTTCACACTATTATATATTTTCTTATAGCTTCTTGAGTGAAATTGGATCTTCTTATATAGGTGACTGATAGGACCAATCTAAGGTTTTGTGTGGACGTGAATGAATGTCATGCATTTTATTGTTTCTTATAAGGATAAATGATTAATATATATCTCATACTTACTGTAAGATTGAAGCTTTGGAGTACCTTTCATCTTTGCCAACAATTCTTGGGGATACAGATCAAGGAAGTATATCAGTCCTTGGGCATTCTGAAAATCTGCATGCAATTCTAAATCCTTCTCCAAGAAATTCTTCAAATTGGCTATCAAGTAATGTGGCTTTCCATCTAGAGTTTCGTGCCAAATTAGATTTGGCACTTCAATATTTATCAAAGTTGGTACGAGAGCATCCGAGCTGGGTAGGAACTTCTTTTGGATATTCTGGAGCTAGTGAACGTCTAAAGGAGTATGAAAACGATGAATATGCAAAAGTGCTTGAAAATTTCCGCCGGAAGTTATACACGGCACTTCATCAGTTGGAGCAGAAGTTTTCAGTTGTTCCATTCCATCTTATTAGCATGGTAGATTTTTAAACTTTTGGCATGATCACATCTGATTAGCTTGTCTGGCATGAAATGATACTGCTATATTAGTAAAGTAGTAAAGTTACTTTTTCCCCCCCTTGTCATTCTGCAGATTTTAATCTTGCTGTACAATCGGGGGCTATGGTTTGTTGGATATGATATCTTACATGGATATACTTCTCAAGATCAAGAGCTAGATAAAAGGCAAATGATTGACAGATTCCTATTATATCCTTTTATGCATAAGCCACTTTTGAAGGCTACTGGAGAAACTTCCCTTTTGTTTTCACGCGTTATTGCTGCCTGCAGTATAACTTGCTCTAAACTGAAGTCAGATTATATTGGAAACGATGTGTCTGGTGATAGTATTTCTACAAGGTCAGATGCTTGGGAATATTACTTTCAAGGTCTTATACTGTCAATGTGGAGTTTGAGGGCTGCTTTGAGAATTACCTCAATCTCCTCTACTGAAGATCTCATCATGAAACCCCTTACAATCATTGATTTGGTTGAGTATTATGTACATTTTGCATATGCTTGGCTTCATAAAAACTCAAAAGTTCTCTTTCTATTGGTGCAACCTCTTCTGATCACGTTTACCAATGGGCATATACCTTATGAAGTTGATACGATGAATCTGAAGAAACTTCTCCCCCAGATTCCAGAGTTAATGGCTCAAAAATTTTCAGTTGATAATGTAGGGACAGGCCTTCAGTGTTCTCAAGGTGGAAATATTGTACATTCAATTCCTGAAGATGAAAAGTGGCCAATCATAGGGGCTTGTTTATGGCAACACATATCCAGACTCATGAAACATAAGTTAAATATGTTGTCGTATAAACTTGATGATGGCTGTTTTTCTGGTGTACCTCATGTTAAACATTTTTCATGGGTACCAAGCTCTGCAAACTTAGATTCTGATGGCAACAGTTTAAAAGAATTGATTGGGTTGGTTTCATTGAGATTGGTTAAGCTATTGAATACCACACTTGCACAGGGTTCTTCTTATCATGTAAAGCGGCTAGCATCACTTCTGCAGCATAAAATGGATTGTGGGTTACATGTAATGACTCTTGTTTGGTTAGAAGAATCTAACCAGTCTCAAACCAAAGCCCTCAATCAGCACCTAAATCAGGACATTGTTAAATTGGGCACAATAGGTGAAAAACATGAATCTGACATGTTATGGGATATCTGTGCTGATCCTGAAATAATATCTGAAAGTTTTACCCAGGAAAAAATAAACTGGTCTCACTGTCTTGATTGTAAACCCTCTAAAGGATGGAGTAACGTATATAGAGGCATCACAACTGTAGATGACACTGAGGAAACTCACAATCATGAAGTTACACTTAACAGTAGTGCTGCCAGTAGTGAAGCTGGATCACCTGCTAGAAGTCTATTTCGGAGTGGCCATTCCTTTCTGAGTTCCTGGCAGAAAGATACAACCCTTACAAAGGAGGTCACGCCTTTCTTGAACCCAAAAGAAGTATATAAGAGAAATGGGGAGCTTTTTGAAGTAAGCTTTTATTAATTTCTTCCTCTGTAGCTTTTTGAAATTTACAATTTATCATATATTGATCACTGCAATAGAAGGTCTTGGTATTGGATTAGGGGGCTAGGTTCTAAAAGAGAACATCTTGAGTGTTTTTTATAATATTTCTGATGGTAATTAAATGTTCTATTTGGATCAGGCATTGTGTCTCAACTCCATTGATCAGAGACAAGCTGCACTTGCAAGCAACCGAAAGGTAAGTTCCTGCAGTGCACTTATTTTAAGATAGCCTACCATCTTCAGAGTTCAAACTGATTTTCAATGATATTTGATAAGCTCTCACTATTTGTTTACTTTGCATCCAGTACAGGATCACATGCGCATACAGTAATTAATGTCAACTTATTCTGATTCAGGGCATAATATTTTTTAAATGGGAAGATGATATGGCTTTCAGAGATCATTCAGACTATATCTGGTCAGAGGCCGATTGGCCACTGAACGGGTGGGCTGGTTCTGAATCAACCCCAGCTCCAACATATGTTTCTCCTGGTGTTGGTCTTGGAAACAAGAAAGGAGCACACCTTGGACTGGGTGGAGCAACTGTTGGCGTGGGCTCTTTGGCAAGGCCAGGAAGAGATTTGATGGGTGGTGGAGCATTTGGGATTCCAGGGTATGCTGGTATGGGTGCGTCTAGTTTAGGTTGGGAGACACAGGAGGACTTTGAAGAGCTTGTTGATCCACCAGCTACTGTGGAGAGTGCAAATACAAGGGCTTTTTCCAGTCACCCATCTAGACCTTTCTTCTTGGTTGGTTCTAGCAATACACACGTTTACTTATGGGAGGTACAAAACTTTGACAGTAGAAAGTTAATTCTAGTATTTTCATAATCTTGTAGATAATTTGGCAATCTTTTATCTGATAGCTGTGCTAGTTTTCCTTGGACAGTTTTTGTAGATCTCAATAGAGCAAGGCCAAGTATTTATGAAATTTTGCATATAAGGATATTTTAAATTGTATTATGATATACCATGTTTTCTTGATTAGGCTTGTGGCTCATCAACTTAGTTTTTTGGTTGGTTGTGAACAATAATTCTTCAAAATTTGTTGCTAATGGCAGCCATATATTTATTTTTTTATTTTTTATTTTTTAAATACACCCATAGTTACCTGAGCAATTGTCTGATCTTTGAGCTCTTAGCTTCTCAGTAATCTCTCAACAGATTGACAAACTTGTTTAGGATAAATGACCTAAACATGTTTTGATGTGAAATATATTTTCATGGTAGCCTCATCTGTTATTTTGCACTGATCTCTGGTCTATTGTTCCTACACTCCTTTTTAAATTATTCGTTCCGACAATGTACCACAAAGAGTGCAATGGGACTGCCTTGGAATACACATAATAAGTGCTGTAAAGTGCACTTTGTGTATGCATTGCTATCTGCTTATTGTCACTTTTTACGGCATATAGCTGATGTAAAATTTTATGAATGCAGTTTGGTAAGGACAAAGCTACTGCAACTTATGGAGTTCTGCCTGCTGCAAATGTCCCTCCACCTTATGCTCTTGCATCAATATCGGCTTTGCAGTTTGACCACTGTGGACACAGATTTGCTACTGCTGCCTTGGATGGAACTGTATGCACATGGCAGCTGGAGGTGGGAGGAAGGAGTAACATTGGTCCTACAGAATCATCCCTATGCTTTAACAGCCATGCATCGTATGTGTTATATAACTTTTAAATTTCAAGAGACAACCCCAGTTATTTTCTATTTCATCTTAACTGTGTTTGGGGAATAAAGGGTAGGCATCAAGAATTGTTTCACGCATTGCTTAGCCTATAATTAATGTCTTTAATTCTCCAAGATGTAGTGTAATTTTTTCTCCAAGTGTTTTTCCTTTATGGGATGGCTGATTCCCTCATTATGATACATTACATTTACTGTATGGTGATAGCAGAAACCTATAATTATTGGAAGATCATATTTCCTATTGTTCAACGGTTAGCTGTCAATGTAAACTTTTACTGCTTAGCTGGATTGTGGTTCATAACATATGGACCAGTCATATTGAAGTGCTTATCTATGACTTCGATTTACTGTCACATAACCTTATGTGTCATGATTGTAATATTATGTGCAGCATTAGGCTGTCACTCAATTTTAATCGGGAAATTTCTTATTATGTCTTTTCTTTATGGAGCTTCTAAGTTGTTATAGATCAACTGAAATTTCATTTGCAGGGATGTTGCTTATTTTACTTCAAGTGGATCAATCATTGCTGTGGCTGGATATAGCTCCAACAGTGTCAATGTGGTTATATGGGATACATTGGCTCCACCTACAACCTCACGAGCTTCCATTACTTGTCATGAAGGTCTCTCTCTCTCTCTCTCTCTCTCTCTCTCTCTCTCTCTCTCTCTCTCTCTCTCTCTCTCTCTCTCAATTTCTCTGTTGGAACTAAGATATGGTGAAACTGGCTGCATGGCAATATTTTGGTCTTCCAAATTCTATGAATCTTGTGTGCTCTGGTATAGTTTTTGGCAGCTATGATATTTAACTTTTATTGTTCATTTTATAATTTTTCTTCTTGTACATATCAACCTTGTCCTTTTTTGTGTGAAGGTGGTGCACGCTCTATTTCTGTATTCGATAATGACATAGGAAGTGGATCTGTTTCCCCCCTTATTGTGACTGGTGGTAAAGGTGGTGATGTTGGACTTCATGACTTCCGGTACATTGCTACTGGAAGGAGTAAAAGGCACAGGCATTCTGATAAAGGTGAACAAGCTGTCAAGACATCATCGAATATTGATATGCATCCTGGGAATGGTAACAAATATGGGGAGCAAAATCAAAATGGGATGCTTTGGTATATACCAAAGGCTCACTCAGGTATAGCCTCACAAATTTTCATGAAACAATAACTTTGTATCTTAATTATTTTTCCTATTATTATTTATCTTATTAATGAATTAATCTGAGTGAAGGGAGTGTCACCAAGATATCCATAATCCCAAATACCAGTTTGTTCCTAACGGGAAGCAAAGATGGAGATGTTAAGCTTTGGGATGCCAAGAGATCTAAGTTGGTATACCACTGGCCGAAATTGCATGAGAGACATACATTTTTGCAACCAAGCTCTCGAGGCTTTGGTGGAGTTGTTCAGGTAAGTCTTGTTTGCGCAATAACGTTACGATTTAGTCTCATATCTATTTGTTAGACATGGTGAATAGTTCTGTTATGGTTTAAGCAAAAATAACTGTCAGCTGGGTGCCTGTACTAAAGCAACATCACATTTATATGTCTCAGGCTGCTGTCACGGATATAAAAGTTGTTTCACATGGTTTTCTTACATGTGGTGGAGATGGCACTGTAAAGCTGGTTCACCTCAAAGACCACCAACATCAGACATGATGAAGTTGATTATAAATCTGAACTCATGGAAAATCATCCATGCAGAGTATGACTGCAGAAAGAATTGTGCTAAACTGCTCAACAGTACAAGGTTGGTGAGAGTGACTGAGTGAGATACTCCCCACATTGCTCGACTGTTGCTTGTATTTGGCATATGTGTGGACATTTTGGATCCTACCCCTTGTATTCAAAACGACTTTTGGGACTCCAGGCTCCCAACCATTTCACCTATTTGATTAGCGAAAAAGGAGTATCAGGCATATATGATGCAGAGGCCGAACATAGAAGGGACTAAGAGGGGCCATGGCCCCTGCAAACTTTTGACAAAAAAATTCAATATAAGTAGTATAATACCAATATGTTGAGCATATTTGTTGTTTGTAATTACATTTTTTCTTCTCTTCTGTTCTATTATTTTGTGTCCATTACAATTAAATCAAATGTCACATAACTCAAATGCACAATATCATTTGGATATGTATTCTTTATGGTTATTGCCTTATTGGTAATGTGAGTTTATTATTATTTTTTTTTTTGTACTTAATCCATTATATTGCTTTTTTTTTTTTTACTGGATTTATTTGAACCCAATTATTTTGTATCTTATTCTTAGCCCAACATTTTGTATGTAATTTTTGCCTCACATTTATACTTGCAAAAACCTACAACAATTGATAATTTATTATTGTAGTTTTCTTTGTTTTAAGGACCATACATCTTCAAAGTCCAATTTCTTAAAAAAAAAAAACCCCTCTATTAAATTAAGAAAATTATATTTAAGAATTAAGTATTACACAAAGAATAAAAAACAATTAATGATGATGATGATTAGTGCAACAAATGTGTAAAATATAGTTCTAACAATAATTGATTAACATATGAGGATTTAATACATGTATATGTACACAACTTAACAATTTAATACTATTTGTAAATAAATTCTAATTGTAAATATCTATTTTTCACAAAAATTTTATGAATATAATTTGGGTGTAGTATTATTCAAAGAATGTGTCATACTAATTATACTAATTATATGAGAATTTAATATATATATATATATCATATGATGTCTTTTGTTTCCGTCCCGGATTTGGTCATTTGTGACAATACCCATAGTCTCTGGGCACTCTGTGTGTTGAGTGTGAGAGACAAAATCTGTGGGCAGCTCACAAAGTGAGACAACACATGTTAGACACGTAGCACAGAGCTCCATATGTGCCATATCAAAACTGGGTTTGGTTGCATGCCCAATTTCAAGCTACTGCAAAAGTCAAAAAGAATTAATACCCGGTGGCTTTTACTAGAAAATGCCTCCATTTTGATTCACCTATTAGGCTATTACAAACTTGAATTTCCATGAATCACAAACTTACACCTCACACTTAATTATAGTCCCTTAGCCTGATACTTAAACCATAAAACAAGGAGCACACACTGAATTACCTGCATCTGCCTTGTTAATCACTCCATTCACCCAATAATCTTCCCTCCTATCAATGTGCTGACTAAATCCGTGGTCTTGTGATATAAAAGATGGAATATGGTGAATTATAAATGCACAGGAGAATGCTATTTACCTTTTTCAATCCATTTTTTTTATCGATCTTCTCTTTTATTATTTTTATTGCACAATATATTTTCATGATCAAAAATTAGCTCCCTTTTATAGTGTCTTAAAATAATTAACTTATCAAAAATTTAATAATAATTAAAAAGTTGATCATAATAGTGTTTTTTGTTACAAGATAAAATCCATACTAAATCCACAAGAACAACCCTGAACCAGGAATTGGTGATGTAGAAAAAAGCAAAGAAGAAAAGAAGAAAAAAGAGAAAAAAATTAAAAGGAAAAAAGAGGAGAGGATCTAGTGTCCAAACAGGTCTTGGGAGACGAAATAAAAGAAGAAGAAGTTGATTGACAATTAATTGCTACTGTTTGACAATGACAATCATTGTTATTATCAGACAGTAACTATTTAAATTGTAAAAACACTCTATTAATTGTTACTGTTTGGCAGCAGCAATCATTATTATTGTGAGACAGTAACTATTTAAATTGTAAAAACACTATATTAATTGTTATTGTTTGGCACTAGCAATTATTGTTATTGTGAAATAGTAACTATTTAAATTACAAAAATACACTATTAATTGCTACTGTTTTGCAGTATCAATTATTGTTACTGTATCAATATGCTTAGTTTTCAACAAAAAAAAAAATCCATTGACTTTAGGTACCAAATTATAATGTTTTTTCATTTCAACTACTAAAACATTTATGTCATTTCAGTTTAGGTACTAAATTTCAGTTTAGGTACTAACTTTAAAAAACATTGTTATATCGAACTGTGATTGTCTAACAGTCATAACTTTTTTATTTATTTGTTGTTTTTTCAATATTTTTAAGGCTTAAACTTTAATGTTTAGTCTTTGGGTTATAGGACTTCATCCTCCAAACCTAAATCAAAAGTATGAAACCCTTAAAAATTTTGATTTTTTATAAATTTTAAATAGTCACAACTATAATTGTTCGACAGTTACAACTGTATAACAAACTGATTTGTGACCTAATCCAAAATATTTTACTCTAGGTTAGTACCTAAACAATAAAAAAATTAGTGTCTTACTGCTTTACTAAAAAATTATTGATATTTGGTATTTAATCCTAATTTGCTAAAAAAAAAAAATCATGAAAAAAAACATAATATAAACTTATTTGTAGAAAGTGAATTTATTTGTCATTTAACTTTTTAAGTGAATTTTTTTGTACAAAAAACTCTAAAAGTGAATTTTTTTGTACAAAGACTCTAAAAGTGCACTTTTTTGTAATTAAATATATAATTTATCGTATTATAATATTGAGCAGTTGTACATACTCGTGGTATAATTATATCATTCCGCATCAAAATAAATCCTGCTAATGATCATGATCACCAATTAATGTTAATGTCAATGGTCCCACTTCATATGCAAATATGGAGTCATTTCATTCATGGGTTCCACCATAGATGCCAATTTTCGTTTATATTTATCTTTATATTTCTTAGGAGAGGCCGAAGGGTTTGGTTGGCCGGATTTGGACCTGCGATTTTCTTACTTACTCGCCTGCGTGACACTGTCCCTCTGAACAAGTCTGAATAACAACAGATAAATGGTCCAATCCTATCCTATTTCCTACGTGGACCCATCACCACCCTTAGATTCTCCAACCATCCCACGTGTCACTAACCCACCTTGCTGATAAAAGCTACGACCAACTACATAATATAGTACCATAATTACCATTAGCATTCAAATCCGAATCATGAAACATGCACCCCATCCGATAAAGACAAGGCGGGTATGGTCAGACGGTGTCGTACGCATCACAAGCTTTAATAGTTCGCAGAATTGGAGAGCAAAGCGTAGTTGTAAAAGAAAAAACTGGCAAACCGACATCATAAGAATGATAACTGAAAAACAAAAGCCTTCTCTTCCTCGTGGCCTTCTCTGACATGGATCATCTTCTTCTTGCTTGCTCTTCGATTCGTTGTCTTTCTTGCACCTAAAGAATCCTAGCGGGTTGCTTTGCATATGGTAGCTTAAATTGAAGGAACCAGATCTAACAAGTACCCAGTTTCCAATTCCTTTCACTTCATTGAGTTCAGGTCTGTTTCTCTGTTTTTTTTTTTTTTTTTTCTGTTCATGTAGTTGAATTGTTGGGTGCTTGGTCTTGGGGTGAACTTTCAGTTATGTTTTGGATTTTGTTGGGTTTTCCTTCATGTTTGTTCATCTGGGTTTGTCTAATAATGGTGAAATTGTCAATTTGCTTTCTGTTTAGACACTGAGCTTAATCTTTTTTGGCAACTTTCATGTTAACGAATATGAGAGTTTTGTTTTGTTGCTGAATTTGTTTTTTTTTTTTTTAATTTGCATGAGTTAGAAACTTAGAATGTGATTTGGTGCTTAAACTTGGCAGGATTATAGAGTTATTATTTGGTGGCAGCTTTAAAGGTTATTGAGGTCATTAAGATACCTTTAGCATTTTTCCATTGGGGTGTCTTATACTCTTATGAAAAGAGTTTAGATGAAGGACATTTCAAGCAATATTCCGTGTCTTTATGTTTGATGGGATGGTCTTTGATGACTCATATTTGGCTCTCACAGACACACACACTAAAGTTTATTTTGGATTTGCAAATTCTCTATTCTAAAATCATTCCTCAGGCTTATACCTTACAATGATCAAGCCATAATCTCCGGTGGAGATAATGGTTCTCAGCATCTTTATCTATAACCTATTTTTATAGGCTTATACCTTCCTATTGTTTTGTGATTTTAAAACTTCAGAACGATTGCTAATTTTTTATCCCTTCTTGTTGATTTGATTCATTTGAAGTTTTGTTTTAACTTTTAAGCGATATGGTGCATGATTTCTTCATTCACTTAGTAAGTGGCAAATTGCATGCCAGTGTTAATAGATAAAGCATAATGGTGATTGTGTTTCTTAATTCAGATTGAGTGCTGTGAAGTGCTTTTTTTAGCTTGCTAAACCTGCATCATCTTGATTTGAATTTCAGAATCAATCTTGAATTCTTCTGCAGAGCAATTATTTTGTTTCTCTTGTTTCCCTCTTTAGTGGAGTTTGGGAATTGAAAGAGTGGAAACCTATCTGTTGGATTAAATTCTTTTCTTTTTCTTTTGTTAACAATATGTAACATATTTTACTTTTACAGAGTAAAATGTGCAAAAAAATGAGAAGATGATGGCAGCAGCAGAAGCAAGGGCTGCATGGCAGAGAACAGCTAATCGCTATTTTGTCCAAGAAGATGCCAAAAGAGCTCCCAAGTTAGCTTGCTGCCAATCCTCATCTTCAACAACTAAGCAGGTTGATGCAGGGCCAGCAACTGCAGTGGAGGGGCCAGATCATCCCGCTGCCGGTTTCATCCCTCTTAACAGGAATCGTTCATATTCTAATCTACCCCCTGACACAAGATGGTGGCTGCAAATGCAACCTAGCTATGGATACCAAAAGGATTTTACATATGAACAGTTGACTGCATTGGAGGCTGACATGGAAGCACTAAGAGCTGGGTTTTCAAAATCAACATCCAAAATGAATGAGGTCCACCAACAAAAAGGAGAAATTACTCATGCTGATGATGGCCACAAGAACAGTGAGTCCTCTCTTGATGTACACAGTGGTGTCTCTGATATTTGTGTGAAGATAGGTCATGAAGTCCAAAAGCAAGATGTAAATGCCCTATATGGTGAGAACATGCAGGAACTTCAGTACAAGGACATGAGGGAAAAATATGAAAAAATGGGGATGGATACCATTGACTGCCCAGTTTCCAAGCAACCCAAGGAATTTTGTTGTGATCCCGAATATCCTTGGATTGGAGGTAGGAGGACTGAACCATGGTGGCGGACGACTGATAGAGATGAATTGGCCTCCTTGGTTGCGCATAAGTCACTTAACCATATTGAGAACTGTGATCTTCCCCCACCTCAGAAAATGTATCATAAGAGACATCCATATGCTCATATCGGGTGTTTTGACCACAATGTGATATCTGGGACATTTGTAGATTGGAAGGCCCAAACTGGCGGTCTTTCCAATATGACTGTTCATGCACAGGGCCATCCAGATTCTGTAATAGCACATGAAAGAAAGGGAGATGCAGCTGAAGAAGGTCACTCTGACATATCATTCAGGTAGTTATTAGATTCATAATTTTCACTAGATGTTTCAGCATCATTGTTAATTATTGAATTAGTAGATATTTTTCCCCTCAAATAGATAAGTTTATTCCCCAAAAGGTTCCTAAATTAAAAGATATGAATAATATGTCCCATAGATGAACATTATATGACTGTTTGGATATTCATATCTTATAATCTCGTCAAATTTGAGTTAGTCAAGCTTATAGAATGTTTTTGACATTCAAACATGGAACACAAGATAACCTTAAACTTTGTAGGGACTTCCAATCACAAAGCAGTTATGTTACAACTCACAAGGATGTCGCAGAGATGCAGCAACTTTCTGAGAGTGAACCTACCAAAGCTCAGCTAATGGAAGCACTCTGCCATTCTCAAACACGCGCAAGGGAGGCCGAGAAGGCAGCAAAGCAAGCTTATGCTGAGAAGGAGCACATTTTTAAGCTCTTCTTCAGACAAGCCTCTCAACTCTTTGCCTATAAGCAGTGGTTCCAATTGCTGCAGCTGGAAAGCCTTTATGTCCAGATTAAGAGCAATGACCAGCCAGGCTCCACTCTTTTCCCAGTGGTCCTTCCATGGATGTCAAGCAAAGGTAGGAAACCGCGGAAGAGCTGGCGCAAGAGTCAAAAGGGTAAAAGAGGCGGCAGGCGGGGTGAACCCAGATGTGACATTACCAAGTACGCGGTTGCTTTTGCGTTGGGGTTCAGTCTTGTTGGAGCTGGTTTGCTCCTGGGATGGACTGTGGGTTGGATGTTACCTTCTTTCTAGACTGTCTTGTAGTTCTTACCATATCTCATGCTTCCTGTAGAGATTGTTGGTTTAATTCCTCTCTTTGTGTATTCCACATTAGATTTTTTTAGTTTTTCCATGTATATCCCATGTACTTGTTGTGCAAATGATGTGATAGACTGATGAGATTTTGTATAAATTCTGTTTGGCTATTCTTCCACAGTTCCACCTTGTATTTATAACTAGTCTTGCTCTCTTAATTACTTTTTTGCCCTCAACTTGCAGAGTAGCAAGTTTGTGGTTCAAAATTGAATGTGGTCTAACTTCTGAGTATGATGGTGTGATGAATTATGGCGGCTTAGTATAGTTTTAATTGCAGTGGTTATTCAATAGTTCAGTTCAAAAATTTAAGAGAGATAAGGAAATGTAATACAGTTCATATGTTGACAGGAGAGAGGCTGTAGATATATATTTTTTCACATGGTAGGCCAACTTATTGAAATAAATTTTACTTTAGAGTTCATATTTTTTATCTTTGGAATGAACTATTGATTCTAAATTTGAAATGAACTATTGATTCTCAATTTGAAATGAACTATACCACTGCAAGTTATTATTTTACCTTTGGTTCAATTTATTGCAATAAAATTAAAATAAACCTCACTACTGCATACTCACTACTTATGTAGCTTCAGAATGTCATCCAAATGATACGATTCACTGGTACAAGTAGATGCATTTCAGGGGCTGGCCTATTTTTATTTTTTTAATTATTTGATATTTTGATCAGTACAGTTAGGGTAAATTTGGAATTTCGAAAAAATATATGGGTGCATTGATCAAATTCTTGAGTGTATTTAGAAGTCTCCCAGAATTATTCTTTTCTTTCAACCTAGGCCCATGCCCCATGCAGCCCAAGTTTGAGCCCTAAATGTCAAGTACTGAATCCGACCCGTGAAGGACCATGATCATTTTGCGAGCACATCCATTTCCGCTTCCATTACCGAGCAGTTCTAGCTCAGACCTCAGAGACACAGACAAAGAAGAGTCACTCACACACGTACAAACAGAGATGGCGGTGATGCAGAAGCTGAGGATGTTCGTAGCACAAGAGCCTGTGGTCGCAGCTTCTTGCCTCATTGCTGGCGTTGGTACTCTCTCTCTCTCTCTCTCTCTCTCTCTCTCTCTCTCTCTAATTGAGCTCTCGCAAGAACCCTATTTGATTTGGGATTAGATTGATAGGATTTAATTGCTAATAACTGAGGAACTAATGGCAATTTGTATAAACTGGGTTTTTGCTATATTGTGGATTTCATGTGCAGAATTCACAAATTTTTGGGCTTTTAATCAAATTATTCTCCGATTCATCAATGGTTATGGTTTTCATTTGACCCAAAAAATGAATTTTCCAATGTGTTTTCTTTTGATTGGTTTACTCATAAAGGTGTAATTTTGCACTTCTATAGCTCTTTCTAGCAAAGTCGGTCTTGGTTCTTTGCCCAAGTGAAGTTATTGCTTTTCTTTATGTTCATGTTTTCATGCAAAGGTAGAATTTTTTGGCTGAATCTTCCTAGTTTTGGTTATCTTATTACTCTCTTACAATTACATGTTTAAAATACACTTGTGCTGTCGCAAAGTTAAGAATTCCATGTTTTTGGAGCTTTTTGAATTTATTTATCTGAAAAAAAAAAAAAAAAAAAAAAAAAAAACCTAGGACTTGGGTTCTTGGGTTCTTTTTGTTTGTCCAATAACTTGAGCCTAGGAGAGTAACAAGATGCTTCCATGGCTGGAACAACATTTCCTGAAACAGCTATTTGAGCTCTAGGTTTGGCCCTACTTATTTTGATAACCATATCAAACTTTGGTATAATTTTTTAGTTTTACAGTCTCAACATAAGAAACACTTTTTAATGGATTAGAATTACATTTTAAAATTACAAAAAAGAGGTTACTTATCTCTATAGCGTTTATAGTATGTGGAATATATCACTCATGAAAGACTATATTCCATTTTCCTCTATGAGACATAGGTCAATTTTGGTTCCTAATGTTTTTTATTTAGTAGATCAGGCATTTTAAGAAGTCTCTAATCAGCATCTATTAAGGTTTAAAGGTCATTCCTGTCGGGGTTATGAATATCTTCAACTGACTGGTTATTGTTGATGAAAATTGCAGGCCTCTTCCTTCCAGCTGTGGTAAGACCTATGCTAGATTCCTTTGAAGCTTCTAAGCAAGTCCCTCAGCCTGCTTTAAGCGATGTGAGTGTTGAACAACACATTTTTTATTTTTATTTTATTCATAGTTCACCTAATTATGTACTTTATCATTGGAGTACTTGGATCTATGATGTTACACGATGAAAGTGTTCACTTTGAATTCCTGCCTTGTGGGATGAGAACTTAATTTAACTGGAATATATGACTGCTCAAAAGATCTAAGGTCAACAGTTGGAAATGGAAAGTCTAATTGCCTGTCCAACTTAGAGCAGATCACTACTGAGCTGTTTCAAGAAACCATGTTTCCAATGTGTATGCCTCATTATTAGATTGGTATAGTATATCCATGCCGTACTTGATCTTATATAGTTAGATTGTGGTCTTCATGGAATGCCTGTGGATCCTCTTAGCTTGCTCTCTCCCCCCTACAATAGGTTTACATGGTTTGGTTATGTGCTCTTACACAGCTATGAGCATCCCTCCCTTTGATATGTGTACGTGATTTGATTATGTGCTCTCACAAAAATCAGCACAATTATAATTGATTATCAAATAATTTGTATGTTCTCCTTTTCCTTTCCTCCTTTTCTCGCTGAGGGGAGAGTGGGAGAGAGGAGTAGGAAAGATCAAGTAGGAATCAAATGGTGACTTTCACTTCGATCTGTTTTCAAAATAGAGGTATTTTGAATTTGCTGGAACCTAAATGAGCATATATATTCATCTGGGGAGGACCCAAGTCTGTTTCAACTAGATTTCATGCATTCACGACAATTTAACAAGATCTTATAACTTGAATGTTTCATTATTATCACTCTCTTTCTATACGTTTGTAAATATTGATACCTGGGAATTTTTTGCAGGTGGTTGCAGGTATGACAGGTAAAAAATAGGGGTGATATGATTCATTGGTACAAATGGCACAATTCAAACAATACCCCTCTTCTTTTGTCTTATTTCCATTTTCATCGGCAATGAAATAAGGCTGACAATCATGTATGGAGAACTAAGTGAATACTGCATATTAAATATTATCCTGTTTGTGTAAGCATATGAATGGTTTTCTTGTTATGTTAACTTTAAGTAGCCAAGGTTCATTTGAAGCCTAATTAATGCATTTCTTGTTGCTTTGGAAATTCAATGGTCTATATGCTCACCTAATATTTTATGTTTCAATTAGTGCCTGCTGATTTTGCTTTTTGCAAATGTGTTGAATTTCTTAAACCGAAGACCTATATGCTCTCCATCATTGGTTAATAGCCACCATGGTAAGGAGCGATATCTCCAAACTGTGGTGTATAGATGAACAGAAGTACAAATGGCATTTCTTGTTAAATCACTACGATTAACAACAATCATTTAGGCTTGGGTAGCCGCTACCTCTTTGTTGTGCCAACGGTTATTATTTACATTCCTGCTTCTACATGGTTGAAGGCCATATGAGTTGTTCTTACAATAGCTTGTTGCAATACCCTCGTCATGCAATGTTGTAATGCATTGAAATGGTTTTTATTTTTTATTTTTATTTTTTGGGATATGGAAATGCATTATTAGCCGCTATATCCAGACGAAAGTGGGCTGCATGATTCATCCATAAAATTTACATTCTAAATATAAAGCATTAAAGCCTCGGCTAATGGAGAGGGAAGCAAAACAGTAGAATAAAGAGCTTCATCTCACGCTAACACAATTACAAGTCCTTATTGATCCCTGCGCTTGTCTTAGACTCTATAGAAATGAAAATGTCGTTTTCATTTCACATAAGAATATAAAAGGACTACAGCAGTTGACAGGTAATTCATTTGGACGTATTATATAGTGCCCAACTGCCCATTGACAAGGCTAGATCACAATCCCATTTTTCTTCAATTTTCTACTCTTCCATGGAACCACCTGCTTCAAACCCTGATAAATGGTTGCCTGCAAAAATGGGAAGTACCATTCATCAACTACAAGACTACAAATAAACTCATGGTTAAACCTGCAACACAACATGTTCCATCACCCTCGGTCCCTTTCCCTGCCTAACCTACACATGAATCACAACCTAATCTCTATTTTCGTACTCAGAGACCTGCCTAGTTCGGAACAGTTAGAGATTGGGGGGACCTCTTGCAAAGAGTTATTCCAATTTGCCTGCAGAAGTGGAAACCTCTTACAGCCTCTCAAAGCTTTGGACTACTTTCTCAATGACATAAGAATCAAGCAGAGTTCATACCTTCTCCATCAACTTTACAATGTGATGTCATTATAGGCAGAGGAAAGTGGAAGCTAGAGTTTAAGGCAAGTAAAACTAGAAATGATGAGATAAATGAAAGAAATATTTACCCAGAAATGAGGCCTGGCATGTGAGAGAATAGAAAAGCTTCCAGCTCTTCTAATCCTCCTTGTCATCTTCACCTTCATGCTGCTACTCTCTCCCACATTGCCACCATCACTCTCTCCATCCACAGAAGAAGGAAAGACATAACTAGCCCCACCAACCTCTCTCTTACCCTTCAAGACCCTCATCCCCCATGAGTCAAACCACCCTCTTTCTTTAAGCCCTCTCTTGCTAAGAGCCATAGCACCAAGCTGCCCTCTCTCAGGACTAAAAGACCCATAACACTCCATACCCACCATCCTAAAGGAAGAGGACTGAGCCCTTGACCTGCCCACATAAGGACCCTCCAAGACTCTGGTGGGTGAAGGTAGTTTGGCTTCCAACAACAACCTTGGAGGGAGTTCCAAGCACTTTTGGGCTAAGTCACTGGGGTTAGAAAGAGTGGTGAGGGTGGTGCAAGGCCTTGGCCTGCCAGGCTCCTCTTCCCAGCGAAATGGTACTGAAACTGAGGTGAAGAGTGGTGGGGTTAGAGTCCCAGATGGCTCTAGTGCCTGAATAGGTGGGACAGAAAATAAGGGTAGTGTTAGTGACTCTGACTCTGCCTCAGATCCCATGCCTCTCTTGCTCTTTGGTGACTTGAAGCATGCAAGAGTTGGAATTTGAGTGACTGAAAGTGGAGGAGAGACAATGGGGAAGAGAAAGGAAAGTCCTCAAAGGAAAAAAGCCAGCCCTCACTGAGCCTTGCTGTGTTGCGTCGGTTTGGTTAACAAGAGCCCTTTGAGTCATATTATTGTGATTGACAGCCCTATTAGTCACATGTTAATTCATGGAGTGCTCTAATATCTAGTGCACCTACTCTTGCGTTTTATGTTAAATTGCAATTGGGGTAGTAAAAGCAAAGCAGCTTTATCTGATCTCTTCTGTTTCTGGGAAAACAAGAACAGGCAAATTTGACAGTGACTTCACCATACACTAAGCTAGTCCTGGCTACTGTGCCAATCAAAATGAGGACTTGTGGCAGAAAGCATAGTGATTGGGACGTTTCTACCAATTGCCAAGCCCACATGTTAACACTATAGTGGTCATGAGCATATCTGATTGCTATTGGAAAGCATAGGATACCAACGTCTGATGGAGAATATATACCCTTTCAGTACTCAACCTTTCTTGGACTTTAGTTGGTTCATAAAGTCTCTTCCAAAAAAATCCACCAAAGACCATCCCACTCCCTCAAGGCGACTGCATATGAGCATGTTCTTTAACTTCTTTTGAATCTAGGAAATTTTATGACAAAGACATTGCACACATATTTTTAAGAAACCCACGGTACATCCTCTGCACGCCCATGCATAAGATCATACGGTTACAAAATCTATATTCTAGGGATTAAAATGACTGAACCTGTTGATCTAATAATGTTAACCGCACCACACGAACATATGCATGATAACACAATCTTTTTTTTAACCATTAAATAAAAATATATAACTTTTCTGATCTAAGGTATAAATTTATGAACCATTATCGTGAATCTTAAAACCATTCTATTAATAAGGTTTGCAGGTTGGCACTAAAAGAAGATACTAATCAAAGCAAATCTCTGCCCACTTTTTGGAAAATTGAGCTCTGCTACTCCAAGCATCAAATAGAGTGGGAACACTTAAATTAATTTTGGTGAAATGGAAGTCAATAGAAGTATCACAATCTTAGTTGATATTGGATTACACTAGTACGCCTGGTATTACATATAGCCGAAAGTAATATGATACTAAAGCAAGATTTTTCTCCAACTCTGTGAGAAAATGACAAATTAGTAAATGTTCAAACAATGATCAATTATATTGGGGTAGCAGTAAGCAGTACTTATGTGGCCAAAGAGTGTTCACTGAAGATAGCTTGCTACTTGTGTCACCAAGGTGCAAAAGTCCAAGGGGAGAAGGAGAAAGCTACCATTAAATCATTGTCCTTTTGGTAAAGAAAGCAATAAGTCATTTTCATGATCAAAGTGAGCCTTGCTTGCAAATTTTTCATGGCAATATGGCATACAAGATCAAACTCTCTCTCTCTCTCTCTCCTTTGACTAGAGACCTAAGAGCATACCAGTACCCTCAAAAGTACCTATTTTTCCCTTCCCTGGTACAACAAGTAGAGGGGTAAAAGAAAGAAAGGCTCAAAGGCCTATAAATCTTTGAATTTCAAACATCATCTTATATTGTTTTCATGAGGAAATTGCACCATTGGTCTACCTTTTTTTAGAAAGTTTTATATTCTTCAACAATTTTTTTTGTTCCATATTTGTCTACTAGTTTTGTGACGTTTCTCATTAAGGTTCAAACTGTTAAATTAGCACAAACGGCGGTATATTTTAATAATGTGTTGCGCACATAATGTACTGTTGTGCTACACTAATTCTTCACTTAGTTTCATACTAGTCTACTAATTTTTCACTTAAAACCATATTATTCCACAACATGGCCCCCACGTGCGCGGCACATGACTAAAATAAATGGCTGTTTATGCTAATTTGGCAATTTTTACCGCAATGGAACACGTCACAAAATTTCTGGATCAGTAAGAAATGAAAAAAAGAACGTGGACCAATATGGAACTAAGTGAAAAATAAATTGTGCAATTTCCATACTATTATTCATGATAGAGTTTCATAATTCAGCTCATCTGATTTATTTTTTATTTTTTTAAACATGGTCTATATTGAACAACACTACTTCTCATATGTTCAAATAGAAAAAAGAAAAGGAAAATACTAGAAAGGCGTAGCTTGGGTAAAAGGAAAATGAGATGCATACTATTATTATGTATCCTACTTTGGCTTGTTTGGACAAAAGTGGTAGCACCTAGTACCTACTAAAAGCCAAAATCATTGCCAAATTTCAATAAGTAGAGAGTAGAGATAACAATGATTAAAGTGTGATTTATCCATATCCCTCAAGAAAAGTACAAAGCAAGAAAAAGAAGGAAATGAAAAAGCATGTTTTTTCAGTGGAAGAGTTGGTGAAGGAAAACAATCATGCTTATAACAGACCCCCCAAAAACAAAAACAAAACAAGAAAAAAGTGCTTAAGAAGCCCATTAATTAGTTGAGGGCTGCTTATTATGCCCAGGAATCCAGAATTCTTCATTTATGTAGCTGAGGCAAGCTAGACCCAGAAATTTTGTGCACTTCTTCTTTTGAGTGATCTGAACCCAAGAATCAGCCCAAAGAAAAAAACCCAAGCCCAGCCCACATAGCTTTTTCATGAGTTGGGCTAGCCCTTTTTATTAAAAGAGCATTCAGTTCTACATAAATAAGACATGAAGTTAAGATCCAACTAAATGAAGGTTTATAGGTGATTACACGTGCTCGGAGTTTCATTAAACCCTTGTATTTGATGGAATGTACTGTGTTAGTACCAATAAAAACTGCACATAGAAACATTAGTAGCCATTTGCCTCACACATGAGCAATTAAGTTTGACAAAATTAGTATACAAAAACAAATTATGTAAAAAAATAAAGAAAAATGTGGATTGGGTCGTGGACCATTTGTACAGGCCTATTGGAACCAAATCTGTTTCAAGTTAATTAACTCGATGAAGAATGGTGTAAAAGAGCTTGGGCCCAAGGGCTGAGCCATCAAGTTAAACTAACCCAATTAACTTCCCATTGCTTTTCCTAACCGATAATGCATCCCTAATCCTCTACCACAACGCTTTTGTATTCCACGTTCACTAGTCATATATTGAATGTGGAACAAAGCCAAAGCCAGAGGACAAACTTGTTTCAACTGCCTTGAAAAATATTGTAAAAGTATTTTTATATGGCAAGTGAACACGATAAGATGTGCCTTACATTAGTATTTTAAAGCATAATATAAACAAGCTAGAGTTTTCACACAATCTTTTCAACTCCATTTCCCCTAAAATCAAGCATGTATCTTTTATATTGATCGACCACAAGTTCATTTATAACACAGACACCATATGACATACAAACAAATCTAATAGTAAAAAATTAATACTTTAATGGTGAAAAAGTAAATCCCTCAAAATTCAAACATTAAAAATATATTTGTATATCATGTGTGTATATATAGTATCCACAATTTGAATTACCAATATATCACATGTTTTGATTGTCTTATATATAATGCATGGATATATAATAATTACACTTAAATATGTCCAAGCTTTGGAATCAAAAGATGATGTTATGCATTGACTAAAGGGAGCTTTGGTTCCTCCATGTTTTCTGCAAGATAGACACTGCATCATTATCAGTCTGTCTTGTGTTTAAATTTCCTTGCTCCCACAAAAGAATACGATAAACCCTCTATATATATATATGGGAAAAAACAAATTTTGGATCCTGTGTTTTACCCCAAAAATAAATTTGGTCCGGCCCTGTGGTTTCAAACTCTGTATTTGGACCTTGTGTTTTATATTGTTTGCAATTTTAGAATATTTTATAACTAGAATGAAATTTTTTCTTAAATTGAAACTAATAAACTCTCGAGTTTTATTCAAAAATGACAAAAAAATCATGTATTTAATCTTCAATTTGATTTTTAAACAAAAATTGAAATTTTGAATTTGTTAAAATGATTCTCATATTGCAAAAAATATAAAATACGGGAACTAAATGTGAAATTTTGAAACCACAAGGACAAGATCTGTTTCTGAGATAAAACACAGGACTCCCCTTCTTTTTCTTTCTGTTATAATAAAGCAAAGCCTTTTCTTGCCGGCCTGATCTTATCTCTTTTTCTTGTATCTTTCCTATATTATAAGTTATAACCAACCCAAAAATGCTTTAGTTTTTTAATCCCTTTCCTTTAGATGATAGATACATCATTTTTTGAGCTAAAATAATGGTAAGAAAATATATAGCAATTCACAAGCCACCTTTGGAGATGTCTGCAACAGACTAGGGAAAATGCATGAAAATTAACCAAATCTTTTAATAGAAATGGCACCTTTTTTGTTGTTTATAGTTCTTTTTCCAAGATGATTAAGGCAAGCTTTTTGTGAGTCTATGCAAGTTTCCCTCTGTATGATATATTAATACATAGCACATGCTTTGTCAAACATATATACGTGCACAACATTTGAGAAAATGCATAAAAAGCATGTCAAAATGCTCAAGTTTAAGGCTTTATGTAACAAGGCTGTAGGACTTGAGAATTGCAAGATCATTATTCATGGATTCAATAGATCAAATTTATTGCCAAAAGGCCTCAATGTTGCTAGTTGTGGATAACCCATATTTTATACTGTAAACTATTCGATCTTCTTTCTGATGTGCGACTAATTCTCATTCTTACTCGATGCCTCAATGGGCCAACATTCCCATAATGATTGAGGCAAGCTTGTTGAGTCTGCAAATTTGCCTCCGTTATTTTTAAGGAAAATGCTTAGGTCCTCAAGTTCAACTTTGTCTTTATGACCAATTAAATTAGTCCATGATGGAATTCACTATCTTTTTTCTCATGGTGAACCCTCTTATGAGCTAATTTGATTGACTATGAGGACAAAATTGGTCCTCAAACTTGAGGACCCAAGCATTGCTCTTATTTTAATACATGGCACATGCTTTGTCAAACATGGGTATGATTTCATATTGTTCCCTACTTTCTCTGCATTTTCGGATTACATTTCCTCATTTGCCTCACTCTCCAAACTTTCAGTATCTTATTCACAATGACCAGCATGTCACATTTGACTCGAAACACAACCTTTTTACCTAAATGTTTAATTGAATGTTCCCTATTTTTTCATCATTAAAAATAAATAAATGAAAGAGTTGGCTGACGACTGAATTTCAATGACAATAATAATGCTTCCATATCTTCTGTCACTATCAAATGGATTTTACACCTTTTTATACTTCTTTTTCACTAGACTTCATTTTAAAAGAAGTGATGATCTTCATGAAAACAACACTTGCCTCCGCACTTTGGACATCTTCAAAAGCAAAAAATGGCAATTCTTCTCTTTCTCACTCTGCCTTACCCAGTTCTTATCTGCTTGCCCTACCCTTTTTTGAATTACCTTTTCCACAGGAGGTGTTTACATGTAACTCCTCCAACAAACCGCAGAGTTACAATTTTCCACACAATAGAACTAAAGGACTAAATATTGAAACCAACTTGCAAACATATATGTATTTTTACAGGCCGACTGATGTTACCCACAAACACACAAGGTATTGACAGATTCCATTTCTAATCCTAACCAAGTAGTTGCTCTGCTTCTTACATGAAAAGTCTGCTAACCCATCTTCAAAAACCCAAATCCCACCTAGCCTTCTCAGCTTCCCTAGTGCATGGCTCCAAAAATATGAGCAAATCAACCACCTACTAGCTTTCCCAGAAGAACTAGGCAGAAGGAATAAAAAAAAAAACCCCAACAACAAAAAAAGAAGAAACTGAACTATCAGGTTTCAGATCTATGCTCAGAATCCATGCTAACTCCCCCTTCACACTCTAACGAAGCAGTATGAAGCTTGCATCGATTCATCTTCTGTACTTCGTCACTTGAATATATAAATATCTTCTTCACCAACTTACAGAAGTCTCTGCATTTGGAAAAAGTTTAATATTCTCGTAACCCAGTTCATTTTGAATTGGAAATAAAATAGTTCAGTACACTAAATCTTTAAGTTACTTACTGCCACTGATCGTCGCCCAGCAGCATCATGTCATTTTCATCATCAGTAAACACAACTGCCCATTTGTTCTGTGGATGAAGCTCTCCTTTGATCTCAAACATTTTCTCGAGCTCATCTATCAGATGATCATACCCTTTCAATGCAGTCAAGTCCACAGCACGACCAACAGCAACCCCTTGCATTTGCACCTTGGCAACAGACAATAAAATCTACTCATCAGAAACAACTGATTTTAAGTAGTGGTGTGATTCAAATAGAACCAGCAATACTGCACATTTTACCTTAGTACGAGTTCTTGTTGAAAGAGTTGATCCCTGCTTGCCCTGTGTGTCCTTCGGTGAAGCCTCTGTTATAAATTGCTTCTGATCCTTTGAGAGCTTTGAAACAACCAGATCCTCATCAACTTCAGATGCAGAAGCTGGAATGGGTCCTTTGGCACCACAGGCGTTTGCTGCCAACACTGGCTCTCTCTCTGGGGGAGCGGCAGTTTTAAAGTTGCTTGTCAAATTATATCCGAACAACCAAAAATCTGAAGTATCAGACTTTTTCCCTTTTTCCACCTGGTCATGTATTGGGCCATTGCTTGGCTTTGATGGAATAGGGAAGGCAAAGCTAGAGATCCCCGTAGTAACATTTTTGTTGTCCTCCTTTGAGTCTGGAAAAAGGCTTAAAGAGACGTTCACATGTGGAGAAGAAGGCTGAATACCGTCTGAGCAGACTCTTGGGCTAGAGTAGCTGCTGCTATTGCTTTCTTTCGGCCTCAGAGGCCAGACAACCTGGCTACCAGAGCTTTGGACTTCAGCAACACCTAATTGGGTTAACTCCACAGACTGGGCTGAGTTCTTATACCAGAAAGCTGAATTGGTGGTGATTTCTACATTGCAATTAGCACATAGAAGTCAAGACACTCAGACCCACCAAATGTTCTGAAAAAATATAAAAACAAATAGAAATTACTCTTTGAAATAATTTCTCATACCAGATGAAGCAATTTCAACAGGCCGGGGCCTTTTGCTCTTTACCACTGGTTGAGCAAGATTTAGAGGAACAGAAGCTACAAAAGGCTCTATCTCCCAAGGAGAAACCCTCTCTGGCCTTTGAACTGCAGCATGTTCATCCCATTGAATCTGCATATGAAAAATAGATACATAAAAGAGAACAAATAAATCGCTCAGCATTCGAACAAGTAACTCAATAACATCTTAACCTTCAATGACCGCCATTTAGATTCAGACCACTGAGGAGATAAATCCCCAACCCCTACTATAGTGCCTGTGAACCTGACCAATTAAATTATGCAGAAATTTAAAATCAAGTTGAGTATAAAGAAAACATTAATCACCAAAATTCATTACGAACACCTTCTTTCAGGAGAGTCTTCTCCCTCAAATCTCATCTTGAAGCGCATCCCAACAGAAAACTTATTGTTAATGGCCTCCAGATACTTGTTTAAGCCAATAATGAACTGGCTTGTCCTGAACAAAAAACAAGAAAAGGTGCTAGAATATATAATTTCCAATTACAGACAACTCTTAAAGTACATACAAAATGAAAACATCCCCCAGACCTTGGCTTGTAATAAACAACAAAGAGAGTTCGGGTCATAACAGCATGAGAAGCGGTTGCAAGCACTCCAAGATGCATGCTCTGGCTTGATATCACTGATGAAGGCATGTGACTCTGTTGACGAGCAAGACGCCGAACCCCAACCCTTAACTCCCCATTATCACCCCTACAAACAGGTTTTAACAAAAAACTAAGCTACCACACGATGCATGTACCTTAATCATAACAACAAAATGCCTTAAATACTTCAAGTGTGTACCTCAAAAACACAAAAGCATCGCCAGCAACCAATCTTTTGGAAGTGACGAATGTACTCCATCCTGTGGTAAGTAAATGCCTCCGGGGTTGACCTGACATTCAAAATTAAATTGAAACGTAAGTCCAGCAACCAAACACAAATACAGAATAGTTCGTAGCCTTCAACATATCTAATAATGCTAGCTGTGCTTCCTGTTACTTTATTTCAGAATAAAAAATAATTTAACTTCTACAATAAATAAAACCCCATATTTGCATTCAATCACAAAGCAAACTTTCAGTTGCACAAGGGGTACCTCTAAAGATATGCTTAAGTTTCCACTCATACCCATGAAGATCTTTGGCAACCAATTCCTGAGTTGGAGTTGCTTGGTTCATGTCCTAACAAAATTAAATACAGAGTGCATATGAAAATAAAATAAAATGAAAGAGAAGAAAAGGGAAACGCATGGAAATAAGAGTAAATACCAATGGAGGTAAGCACTCAGTGGCATGCTTTCGAAGAACTGAGAATCCTCCATGTGTGCTTGTATCAGAAGCTGTCAAAATCTTGCAAAACCAATGAACAGTTGGCTTTGGAGTCTCGCTTGGGCACGGATCAGGACTTGTAGGTTCACTTTGCTGTAATACCAGCCCAAGATAGAAGAAGAAGAAGAAGAAGAAGAAGAAAGGGGGATTTAATAAAAGAAAAAAAAAAAAAAAAACTTTGGAAATTAGATATTGTATGCACTTTTTGGTTGCTGTGGAAATTTTGGGAAAGAGAATTAAAATAATGTAAAATTTCCCGTATTTATGTCCAAAGGTATTAAAAAGATTAACTCAACTTATTTTAACTTTTAATTGACTTTAACATTTGTTCCTGGAACCAAAACATTCACAAAATTTTGTATTCTTCTCTTCCTTTTTTCTTAGCAACCAAACAGACCAAGTTGAAACCAAAAAAAAAAAAAAAAGAGAAACATGTATCTCACATCTGCTTCTGGCTGTAAAGTGATCTGCGCATAAACCTCATCTGTTTCTTGTTCTGCCTATAAGTTCAACAAAAAATTTTAATTTCAGTAAACCAATTTTCCAGATAGCAAAATACCAAAAATAAAATTGCTCAAAACCATAAATTTACATGGAAACTACTATCTGAAAATGGAATACCAGTAATTCAATATGAACAACGCGACACAGGATCTTAGAAGGAAGATTAAAGTGAGGGATTTGTTGATTCAGTTCCTGATTTGTTGATGCTTCCAACTGCAAAACCCAACAATTTTCAGAAACCCAGAAAAGAAAAACAAGTTCAAAAAAGAAAAAACGGATTTTGATCCCATTAGAAAACAATGAAAGCAAGAACAGTATTTTGAAAGGAGTGTACTTGTTCCATATGACCCTGAGGGAAGTAGAACACTCTCTCTCCAGGCCTAGGCACATCCACCAGAGGCCCTGCGCATAGCTTCCATAGCTCTGTAAACAGATCACCACCTCCATAACCTATCAGACAAAATGTATAGCATAAAAATTACAAATAATAAGAAATAAATACATGGGTCTACACTAATGCTGTGTTTGGTTTCTGAGAAAAACCCAAAAAGAATAAGCAAGCAAGCTAAAATGATCAAAATTGTCAAAGTTTGCAAGCTGAAATATCAGAATCTTCCTCCTCCACTGAGACATAAGCAACTATTAAGCAAATTAGAAACCTCAGTACCCAAAACCACAAAAGTGCAGAACCTTTAAAACATTTCCATTTCTTTTTTCTTATCCAAACTCTGCTCAACTTACCAAGCAGACCAACCCACCTGTTTCCGCACGAGGAATCAAGGAGGAGTCACACTCAAGGTGCGCCATTGAAAGCTGAGAAACCAACCAACCCAGAAACGACGTGCCGTACAAGAGCAGAGCAACAACCACAACTCACCCAACCCCAAGAGTAGTAGTACTGAAACACAAAGCAAATAAATGCTCAAACAGCAGGCTCCTCTAGTCCTCTGCCTCTTCCCGCACTATGGGTAATACCCATAATAGCCTACCCCATTTACGAACAAGAAGACCCAGAAGAGCGAAAAGGCTAAACAGACAGGACGGTTATGCAAGCAGGCCATAATTACTAGTGGCTCGTACTAGCTAGTTTTTTATTTCTCTCTCCTTTTTCTCTCTTTTGGGTCTGTAACGACTGTGATTTTTAATACCTCGGTGGCCTCTCTCTCTCTCTCTCTCTCTCTCTCTCTCTCTCTCTCTGACTCTGTTTCAGTTACAAACCCGCTTTTTGCTTTGTCTTCTCGGCAACCAAAACAGCTTCCTTTTTTGGTTCCTTTGTGCTTGTGAAGCTCTCTCTCTCTAGAGACTCTTTGTACTGGGTTTTCTTGACCTGAATCGACGTTACCAAATCCCCAAAACTACTTTCTTTTTTCTCTTTTTTTCTCATCATATTATAATTGGAAATGCTTAAAAGGCCAAATTATTTTCCAATTCTCTTATAATTGGGTGGGAGCGGAATCTATTATAGCCCCCTTTTTTTTTTTTTTTTTTTTTCTAATTCTCTTATAATTGAGTGGGATCTATAATATTATAAAGAGTGAATTAGAAAAATAAATAATAGTTTAATTGTACTCGCTAACATTTTCTGAATTCCCATTAAGTTTAGTGCTTAGTCATTGAGTTTAGCTCACATCCTATTACAGTGATGCAGTCTCTACAGTGATGGTACATGGTAGGTGACTGATCATCGCACTGAAGGTTTGGAGTCTGGACCTTACAAATTTTTTTGTACACAAAAAACAACTAAAATCAATTCAACTCTAGACCTTTACTTATCAGCCTACAAAAGGGGGAAAAATTACTCTATCCCAATAATTGGGACCACCCCACTGTTTGTGTGAGATTTTAGAACTCCAAAATTAATTATTCGTAAAGAGAAATTTTTGCATAATAACTAATTACTGATTTGTGTGTAATAATGTGCTATAAAATGTGTGTTGTACACTTTTATTGTGTGCAAGAAATCCTGCCCAATAATAAAATAAGAAAAGAAAAAATATAGGCATTTTGGCAAAAAGAAAAATCTGTAGAATAATCATAACAAGTAGGGCCAAGTGATAATTTTAAACACAATACCATAACACAACTCGAAAATAACATGAAATAAATGGGTACTTGAATATAAACGTGTTTGTGTCGAAATTGTGTCAACCCACTACATGTAATATTGTAATTGTGTTCGTGTTAAAATTGTGTCAACCCACCTAACCCGAAAGTAATACGAATTGGAACATTTAATAATCAGGTTGTTTTGACATGTTGACACAATTATAACGTATTACCTATTTAATATGGTTATATCTTATGCTCGCTCGTAGAAACTCGTCAATATTTCTTTTGGTCTTTGGATCTTTTTTCGTAGGCTTTTTACTTCATAAATGCCTCTTTATTGTATCAGACTCATTCTATTGAGGTATGACCTTGTTGGGGCCCACATGAGTCGTTTTGTATTGATCCGAACCACATATGTTGTCACTGAGATGATGGGCTGGTCCTTCATTTTATCATGTAGTATTGTTAGAATTTGGATCGTTTCTACACACTTGTGGCACGTGTAAGGCATGCGTCGATGCTAATGACACGTGTAATAGATGCATTGATGTTAATGATAAGGCATGCGTTGATGTTAACGTCACATGTAAGGCATAAGTCGATGCTAACAACACGTGTAAGGCATGCGCAAATGATAACGGCACATGTAAGGCATGTGCCGATGGCACGTGTAAGGCATGTGCCGATTCCAACAACACATGTAAGACATGCGTTGATGCTAACGACATGTTTAAGGTATGCACAAATGCTTATGTAAGTACATTTTCTTTTCTTTTCATAACGGGCCATATTTAACTTGAATTAGTGACTCATTAAGGTAATATAATTGTATCAATATTTGTTCTTACTCTATGATAACAAATTATCCAATCATCATATATGCAAAGAGGGAATACTTGTACGAATCATATGTCCTTTTCAAATTTCTAAATGAGGTAACCTTATGATTTTGATGCTTTGTAGCTTCATAAAATACATAATACAAGCTCAAAAAAAAAAAAATACATAATACGTGCATGCATATGGTTGATCCTAAGAGTAGAGAGAACAAAAATATAATATGTGAAATTAACGATTGTGCTTGATTTCTTTATTTTGTGTTGGGAGAATCTCTTTTTTATAAGAATATAATTATAATGAGGAAAGGCCAAAAATGATGTAACCTGCAAAATTGTAAAACCATGTCATTGATTTGCAATAAAAGAGAAGAATGGAGTTAAGCTTTCAATGACCTCATTAACATGGATATCAACTCGACTCTTTTAGTATGAAATGTTCACTTCTTAATTTTGAACATCACATTAAGAAATAGATAAAAAAGAAGCTATAAGCCTATAATCAAGTAGAAAATATTTTAGTATCCAATTCAGAAAGCTAAGTAATTGATATTCTTTTTAGTAGTGTTACTTGTACTTCATTATTAGATTTTTGTGTATTAATGGATTTCATGTGTGCAGCTCAAAGTAAAGGGCTAAAAAAGTCTATTATTGCGTGCTTGTGGCACGTGTAAGAAACGTGCTTGTGGCATGTGTGTGGCACATGTAATGCATGCATGCATGCATGCGCCAATGCTAGCACGTGCTTGTGACATGTGTAAGGCATACGCCAATGCGAACATGTGCTTATAGCACGTGCAACGCATGTGCCGTTGCCTCTTGACAACTTCTATTCCTTTTTGTCGTATTTTTCTATGTTCACGTCATGTTACGCAATTATATTGGCTCATAGAAACCTGACAAAAATATTTTCCTTTTCAATGTTTCTTCTGGTTATTGAATTGTCGTTACCTAAAAATTGCCTCTTTATTACACATGTTGCCACTGAAATAATGGGACCCTTTAATTCATCTTGTAGTATTTTGTTAGGATTTGAAATTTGCGTGCTTGTGGCCAGTGGTGTAGCCAGAAATTGATCAAATTGAGGGCATGATAACAATAGAAAATTTTCTCATTCCCACTATAATCCAATAGAAAATTTTACAACTGTTGTATCTACTTATCTTAACTTCTTGATGATAATTGTTTTGAGAGCCAACTATAGTTAATAAAAAGATATTTGCAATTTTATGCCATCTTCATTTATTTAGCAGATATAAAATAAGTATTCAAATAAGAAACCAATTAAACTAATCCAAATAAACAAACACAACAAGCCAATAGCAAAAGCACACATAGAAACTAAAATAACACACTATTTATATTTAAATAAGAAACTTATCTTCTAATGTTCATAAAAAATAATTTTTTTTTGTCTAAAATGATAATGGGGTCAGACCCAAAATTGTAGGAGTGAAACAACCTAACTATTGGGGTTATATGACCCCAATGCCCCCATTGTGGCTCTGCTACTGCTTGTGGCATGTGTAAGGCATGCGCTTGCTAACGCAAGTACATTTTATTTTCTTATAGTAATAAGTGCTAGAGGTATCAAATAGGTCGTGGATCCAGCCCATTTAATTTGGACCTACTTGTATTTCATGTTGGCACATTTAATAATCGTATTGTGTTTCTTTCAACTCAAATAGGTAAAACCTAAACCTGACACAGTTCGTGACCCATTTATACTCGTGCTATGTTCATTTCCCCTTGCCTTAAATGAACCCTTTTTTTTTTTTTTTATGGTTTTAGAGTTTGAAATTTATATTTTGTTCTTTCTTAATATTAACGTAATTTGATCAAATATTTGAATTTGTTTTTGTAGGAAAACTTTTAAAAAAGGAAAAAATTATATTAAACGAATCGTGCATAAACTCGAGCTAATTTCATGCTCGTGTTCGAGCCTAATCCCTGTCGTGTTTGTGTTGTGTCATAATTGATGAACTAAAAATTTTGGTTTAGCTTTGTGTCGTGTTTGCGCCAACTTAACTTATTTTGTACTGGTATTATGTCGTGCTTTTATTGACCCAATTCGTTTGACACTTCTGATAAGAGCCATTTCAAACTCGAATTAATGACTTATTAAAATAATATAATTGTTTTTTTTTAGAGAAAAAATAATATAATTGTTAAATGATAACAAATTATCATATACTGTAATAGTAATGCTCGTAATATATTTGTTTCTTACCCTGTGATAACAAATTATCTTATCATAATATATGTAAAGAAGGTTATATCCGTAACATTCTCTATTCAAGTTCTTATTACCAAAGTTAACTAATTAATGACCATTATGATCTGTTTCGTGGTCCTATTCCCCAAGATAAAATAATAAATAAAATAAACAAAAACTCGTTATTGGGGCATGTCACATGGAAGAGTCTCTCCGTTATGTGGTCCAACCACACACGTCATAATGCCCAGCTCATTAAGCTTGGCCACGTGTTATGGTCATTTCCATACCCACGTGTCATGAGCCCACTAGTTTTTCCTCTCCAATGCAGGACATTCTATTTCTCAGTCATTGAACAAACTAACAAAGTAGCAACTCAACAAATTTTAGAAAAATTTAAAATAAAAAAATCATAGAGAATAGAAATTAAATAAAATGGACAATAGTTCTTCTCACAGAGTTCTTAACATTTTGTTGCTCAATAAATTACAATCGCGAGGGCTAATATTTTAGACACTCGGATTTAATTAGGGAAAAGTGGCACTTTGATTCTTTTTTATGATAAATCCCAAGAAAAGAAAGAAGAAAAAGAATGCTAACTATTAAGATTAATTTTCTAAACTTGTTGGACAAGATATGGGTCAGCTAATTTTCTCCATACATTTTTTTTTTCAGCAACTCAATACATCTATAACGGCCAATCAATCCGAACCATCACCTAACCACACTAGTAAATTTGAAGAAGACAACGCAAACCTCGCATCCATTCATGTGTTGGACATGGACAATTACAGGATTTAAACTGATAAGAAATGTCATTTGATTACGCACATAGCATACGAGAATCCAACTATGCATACACAGTAAACGAGAATCCAACTATGCGTTCACCAGAAACGAGAATTCAATTGTGCATTCATAATCTATTTACTCTAATGCATAAAGACAAAGGTTTTTCAATTTTTCTTTTGGTGAGAAAATACAAACATTAACGCCAACAATCTCTAAAACAACTGAGTCCAAAACACGAAAAAATATAAATAAGATATAATTTTTATTAAAATTGGAGTGTTATCTTAAATTTTAATTTTAACCATGTGATTTATATAATCACATATACATTATTATTAATTGTAGGAAGACTAATAAACACAATTAGAGCTTGAAAGTTGGGACTTGAAGTAAGTAAACTAGATTCTAGAATGAGCGTGGTTCACTGGTTCTCATGCCATGGAAACAAAATTTAATTAGCAATATTTGTTTCCTAATCATCTCATTCGTAAATTAATTTACGTGTTAATTAACTTGCACAATTGAATTAAGAAATAATTAAGCTTGGGTCCTTTAAAAAAAAGTTTTTAGATGGAGACCGAGAGTGTTTTAAAATTTATAAAAAAAAATTTTTAATTCATAATAAAGTTCTTCCTCAATTTAAAGGGTATTTCCCCTCTTAGGGTGTAGAGTAGGCTTTGTTAAAACCTAACAAAAAACTGTCAAAGAAGAAAAATAAAAGGACTTGATTAAAAATTCTAAATCACTACCGGTTTTAGTCTAAGAAAGACTCATAAAATGAACTGAATTCTAAGTATTCCTTGAATTAATGTGTATACACATGCATGCAACATGCACGCATGTGATTTCCGTTTTTTTTCTTGCCTTTGACCAGACATACATGGGGAGCTAAGGGGAGTGGAGCTGTGGAGGGAATAATCACGATTTGTTTCTTAATTATCAATTTTTTTTTACTTTATTAATTGTAATTTTGAAGTTTAATGAGAACCATTACTTCCAAAGCAACCACTAACCATGTTCAAAATATTATTCTGTTGTATATGAGCACACGGCCGATAATGATTTCTCTAAATATATTAAGAAAAGCTTTTGCGGTGGAGTGGGATCCAATTTATAGTCTATGCTCTATGCTATGGTTAATTATATATATAGCACCAAATTAATGACTCTCTACTATGCTATCAAATAATGGGGCCTTATAATTCCAGTGACTCTCACAGTCTCACCTTCTTCTGCCCCCAATAAAACAAAAGAAAATTAATGTGAACAAGAAAACATTCCTTAAAATTAAAATTCATCTTTCACATATTATTTAGAAAATAGAGAGGGACTTACATGTCCCCGGATACCAACTGTGGTATCTCTCTCTCTCTCTCTCTCTCTCTCTCTCTCTCTCTCTCTCTCTCTCTCTCCTCTTCTTCTCTCTTTCTCTCTTTGCAGTTACACAAGTCTGCCCCTATTACAAGGGCAAGCAAGTTATTCTCTAAAAAATAAAACCAAAAGGAACACTATATATATAAATTATATTATACCCATTTATATTACCCTTTCTTCCATTTTTTTTGGGGGCCATTTGATCAAACATTAAAAGCTTTGTTTCTTAGTTTTTAGGAGATGAATGTGGCAAATGAATGTGAATCATGGACTCATGGGTATGCATCTTGGGTGGATAAGGCTTGTTTGGTTTACCTCCTTTCAAAGAACAATTAGATGATAATGAGGGGGTATGTTTTAAGAACCAGCTTTAAATTAAGCTACTGATCGAGGATGAGGATTTGATTCTTGCTTTGCATCTTTTCAAACATTAAGCAAGCTTTTTGACTAATAACCTTTCCTTAGCTCCTCGATCCCCATTAGCCAAAAAATAAATAAACAAACAAACTTTGACACTTGAAGTAGAACAAAGGCTAGTAGCTAACAATTGGGTTATGCCCCTAATTATTTGAGACTCCATGGTCTTAGAATATCAATATTTTGATTAATTAATGGCTATATATTTTAAGCTTAAAATGACTCCTGCCACCTCTTAAGGGTTAAGATCTAATTAATATTACTTATAATTACTCCAATAAAAGTAATAAATAAAGTGGAATTAACCTTATCGTATAATCTTATCCATCTGATCTGTAGATTCCATTAGGATTGGAGATTAGATCCCTCAAATTGACAAAAAAATAAATAAATAAATAAAACATGGATCATTTGGTGACAAATGCTAAGAAGGATTGGCTTCTTTTGTCGTCTTGACCTGACCTAAGCATCTCCTTTGCTTCTATTTCTCACAATTTCTTTTTTATAAAAGATTTGGTATCTTGGGCAGAATCTTCTGAATTGTTCCCATTACTTTGGGTTGAAAAAAATAAGTAAATAAATAAATTAATCTGTTCTCATATGGCATGCTAAAGTTAAATGGTAGCTAGCTAAAAATTGTTAGAGAGAGGGAGAGAGAGAGGGTGTGTGCCCTCCTTGTGTGACATTAAATATTGTGAAAATACATGATTGGTGGGGCTATTGATTTTGAATACAAACCCCATGTGGAGACCAATTCTGTTTGTGTTTCTTGGCTACCCTAAACCTTAACACATTATGAGGCACTCAGAGTACTCTTAAGGCTCGGGGTACCTAGTCCTTTACTTTTTAAAAAATCCTCCACCTACATTTTAGTCCTTTGATGTAGGGTACCCTACATAAAATAATTAGGACCAGAAACTAAGGTTGGTTAACTTAATCTGGGTGCTTGATAAATTTTAAAAGAGAAAATAAGCATTTGAGGTGAAAATTCATGTTAAAACCTGCGACAACAATCATGATCAACTGAACTGTGGTGGAGTTTCTTTGCCGTTCACATCATTTGATTTGGTATGCTTTAAATTCGACCAAGGATTTTGGCGATGAATTTTGTAATATTTATGTTGTTAAGTACAAAAACCTTTGCAAATAAAAATGAATGTAAATTAGTTTCGGGCATATTTAACATACAAATATTGATAAATTAATTAAAACTCAATCTTGTTAAAAGAGATTTTAAGTTTGAATATCTCCTTCTTAAAGAAAAATAATATTGATAAAGAGCAAAAGTTTGAGTTCAAATAATAATACTACATATAGCTAGAACTTTAAATTAATGATAGAAATTTGAATATTTAATAATAAAATAAAAATTAAATATATAATAGAAACTTGCAATTTTTAAATAATCATTTTTATTCAATTAGCAAGCTATGAAAAAAATTCTATCCGCACCATTAACATCACATCTAATTTCAACTTTATTAACTCTTTTTACAAGTAAAACCAATAATGTATGAGTAATATTATGCAGAGTTTAAGAAAAAGGAAAAATGTTAGCAAAAGGACTATAACTATACCCCTATTTTCAGTTGAGGATCCCGTTTTCACTTTACTTCAATCAAGGACTATTATTTTTCAAGTGCTTCAATCAAGAATATTTCGTCAATTCTGTCAAAACTTCCGTTAAAATTGATCATGTGAGGGTCACGTGACCAATTTATAAGGGCAAAAAAGTCTTTTCTCATAAAAAAATAAAAATAAATGAATTTAAACAAATTTAAAAACAAAAAAAAAATTCCCTTCATCTCCCTTCATCTCCCACCTTCGCCACCCCCTGCATCATGTCGATCCAACATTCCCTCCACCCAGCCCAGCCCCACCCCGCCCCTCCCCTCCCCTCCCCTCTTCTCTCTCTCATATCTTCGCCTCTCTTATCTTTCTCTTTCTCAATGCCCCCCAGCCAGCTTCCCCTCCCCGTCACAGTTACCCATTCTCGCCCCTCCTCCCCCTATACCATCGACATCCCTCCCCCTCCACCACTCGTCCCAGCCCTGCCCTGGCCCCATCCAGCTCCACCACCCCAACCCGGCCCCATCGCAAAACCCAGTCAAACCTAGCCCGGAGTAGCGAGTACTCCCCACGCCTCCAGTTCCGGGCGCTGGAGCTCTCGGTCGGAGTCTCCCTGGACCGGTTGCCATCGTCCAAGGCCCAGGAGGAGCCGCCGGTCTCCAACTCCCTCATGGCCGCGATCAAGCGGTCACAGGCGAACCAACATAGGCACCCGGAGAGCTTCCACTTGCAACAGATTTAAAACCAACAGCAAACAACGTCGCTTTTGAAGGTCGAGCTCAAGAACTTCATTTTGTCGATTTTGGACAACCCGATTTTGAGTCGGGTCTTCGGGGAAGCCGGGTTTCGGAGCCGTGATATAAAGCTCGCAGTTGTTCACCCCCCGGGTGACGCAAGCATCGGCCCGGTTTCCACGGACCCGGTGCCCGCCCATTTTCTTGTGCAATTTAACGGATTCGGACCCTGCTTGTCCGGGTTTCAGCTTCCCCTTTTCTGGATTCGAAGATAGGGATGAGAATTGTAGACGAATCGGCGACGTTTTGTCCAGAAAGAGCGGGAAAAATCCTTGACTAATTGGCGTGTGTGTGAGCGAAGCTTTCAGGAGCTTCACTGAGACTGTACAGAAAGGTAAATGAAGGCTTTTACCGGCCGAAATCAATGGCTGCTGTGTAGTTAACGTTGAAAAAGAGATTTCCGAGTTTGTTGTCAATGGTGAGAGTGAAGAGAAGATGGGTATCAAGCTTAAGGAGGTGATCACATGGCTGAGCATTGCTCTGGAGCTGGTGTTATTGTCAACTTGGGTGAATTGAAGGCTTTAGTGGGTGAGGGTGTGGTGGACGGGGCTGGGTTGGGGTGGTGGAGATGGATGGGGCCTGGGCTGGGACGGGTGGGGGTGGGGGTGGGGGAGGGGGGAGGGATGGCGATGGTATAGGGGGAAGAAGGGGCGGGGATGGGTGACTGTGATAGGGAGGGGGAGCTGGCTGGGGGGCAGAGAGAAAGAGAAAGATAAGAGAGGCAAAGATATGAAAGAAAAGAGAGGGGAGGGGAGGGGAGGGGAGGAGAGGAGAGGGGAGGGGTGAGGCTGGGCTGGGGGGGAGAGTGTCGGGTCCGCGAAGGTGGGAGATGGAGGAAATTTTTTTTTTTTGTTTTTAAATTTATTTAGTTTTATTTTTTTTATGAGAAAAGACTTTTTTGCCCTTATAAATTGGTCATGTGACTCTCACGTGATCAATTTTAACGAAAGTTTTGACATTATTGACGGAATATTTTTGATTGAAGCACTTGAAAAATAATAGTTCTTAATTGAAGCAAAATAAAAATAGAATCTTTAACTGAAAATAGGAGTATAGTTATAGTCATTTTGCTAACATTTTTCCTAAGATAAATTATGCGAGAATGATTATTCTACTTTTGAAGTCCAGCATAATAACCTTGGTAAGAAGTAGGAACGCAGTCTACACAGTCCACACATATTTAAACACTAAACAAGAGGAGGCTGATGAGTGGGGTTTTAGTCCATTTTGGACCGTACAAATCATGACTGACTTTTGACCAAGTTTGAAACTTTCTGAGCCGTTGGATGATCACTTCTTAGGGTGAGAATCTTTGAGATCCAATGGACCTCATATGCTTCTCTGCCCTTTTTCCACCTTCTTATACTTTTTAGTAACATGGCCCATTTCATGCCACCTTTTGCACAAGTAGGAAGAAAAGGAGGTGAGCCCTTTTGTGGAAGTTGCCAATACAAAACATACATGTGGGGTCATTTATTGATTTTCTTCACCTAGTGTATGAAACCCAAATGGGTCATATATGGAAACGAAAATGTATAATAGGGCGTATTGTCCTTCTATCAAATAATTTCGCACTTTATAGTGTCAAATTGTTAAGTTAAATTATTATTATTTAGTTATACCAAAAATAATATTTGATATGAATCATTTGACTGAATGTGCAATTTAAATTTATAGTTTGACAATATAAATATCAAATCATTATAATTGAAACATTATATGTGCTTTTTAATAATATGGCTTTTTATTACAAATAATTCCTCTACTTTTGCCTAAATGGCTAAATATCAATTTGGTTCTTAAAGTATATTTTCACTCAATGTGGTCCTTCATTTTTACTACCGCACATCAATGTTGTCTTTCTGTTGTATTTTGTCCAAATTTTCATAAAAAATTGTCATGTACAATGCACGTGACCTTTTCTTGAGCCAAAATGGTCTTCACACTACCTATAACTACCCCAAAAAGACCCTACAAATTCTTTAATTCTAAATTTACCCTTAAAAAAGATTTAAAATAAAATAATTCAAAAAAACAAAAGAAAAAATAATAATCCCCAATCCGAGTCTTAATACATCCTCTTTGGATGTATTAAGACATTCTTACCCCTAAAAAAAGGTTTCATGTAGTGTACGTGATCATTTTTTATGACAATTCAAATGGAATTGAATAAAAGGACAACATTGATGTGTACTGATAAATATGAAGGACCACATTGAGGGAAAATGCACTTGAAAGACCAAATTGATATTTTAGTCAAACTTAAGGAATCATTTGTGATAAAAAGCCTTATAATATTTATACTTATGATAAAATGCATAAATTTAAAATTGTTGTATTACTTTTCATGTGACCATGATGAGACTAGTTATATAATCAATTATATGACCCATTAAGTTAATTCTATTATTTTGTCAGTGATGTTATCGGTCTCTATATCAAGAAAAACGATGCTATCGGTCTAAATGCAATGTATCCTAGTTTTAATGAAATTAACATCTTGATACGTAGTTAGTAAGGGTAGTAACTGCAAAGTAGGGGTGGCGATTTAACGATTGGCTGCCTTTTCTCACTTTTTTTCTTCTTATTTTACAATTTTACCCCTAACAATATAATAGAACATTTTTCTTTATAATAGTAGAGATATCTATTTGTTAGATTTATTATACATTGTTATTGTATTCTTCAACAGTTTAAATAAAGTCTAATAGTTGTCTAAGATGATGTTAAAACTCTGATTTCAATTTTTTTTTTTTTTATACATATGTTTACCTCACGACTCTATCTTGCACGTAGAGGAGGTCTTAGCTTGATACACAATGTTATGATATTCTCAAACAGTAACTTGATATATATTGTTTTGTTGATCTATTCTCAAACAATTTAAGTTATACGGGGTCTAATGATTGTCCAACACTAATAATTAAAAGAAGAGTAAATTGCTTTTTGTTTCTTCATATTTTTGGCCTTTTGGGTTTACTTTCTCATGAGGTCCAATGTTCTCTGTCCACCACACAACAGAAAATATATACCTTGGAACATTAGTACAACTTTTTCAATGAAACACCAAGTAAGCCATACATATAGAGGGCAAATGATTGGTCAAATTAGGCAAAGTCACCACTAAGTAGATTAACAAAAATGGGGTGGCTTCTGATAGGTGATTGAATGACCTTTGGACCATCAATTTAGTGCTTATGGTAGGTTATACAATGGCATAGATAGGGACCCTTGGCCCTCACCCTTGGACCATTTGGTGGGGTCCCAAAAAGACATGACAATCATAATTTTTTCTGTGTACCAAATATTTGGATTGGAGAAGGCTTGCTGGTGAGAAACATCATACACTAAAAACACACAGAGTTATGTCAACCATACACTAATTAATCCCCCAAGAAACAAAAAATTAAAAAAGTTAAAATGTTTTAGTGGGTGTCAGTTAGGCAGTCCAGCAAAACTCACAGCATTGGCTGGTACTCATTTAATATCACATTCACTTACACTTTTGTTAAACAATGCTTAGGGTTGACATCATTCTTTTTTTTGGCCATACTTGACATCATTCTAATACTATATGAATTGGGTATTGGGGTGTACTTAGTGCATGTGTACGAAAATCATTAGCTGATTAAAAACCCGTTTCTTTTATCAGCAATCAACAGGGAAAGAGAGGAAAAGAAACCCAATAGAGCCATTATAGTATGACCCTTTTGGGCCTGGTCCAATGAGTTCATGGCTTTTGTTTATTTGTTTTCTTAAGGGTCATGGGCCATAGGGCTCAAACCTTCTCAGCACTCATAGAATGGAAGATGGGTCACTACCACTGATACTCAGACAGTCAGACTCAATAAGTATAAGGGGGCGGCTATTCCGACCACCCTGTTCTACTTAGTTGACCACCCTAAATTGTATTTAGTAAAAGACATATATACCCTATAGCAAAATGACCATAAAGGACATCTAATATTTGGTTTTCTCCCAACACCCCCTACCATCTTCAACCACCAGCTGAGAGGAGCACCATCATCTTCACCACCATCTTCAACCTTCCACCACCACCATCTTCAACCTTCATCTTCCACCTTCCACCACCACCATCATCAACCTTCCACCCTAGATATAGATTGTTGTTTTAAACAATCCCACCCACGTGCTCCACCCACAATCCCACCCGCTGGCTCCACCCACTCCACTCTCTTCTACCACCACCACCATCTTCAACCAACCCTAGACATAGATTGTTTTTGTAAACAAATGCATTGTATCCAAATCACCTACTTTTGACAAATGGACAATCAGAACGACAACTTGGAGTCATCAAATGAAGTAAGTTTGAGTTTTTTTTGAGTTTTTTTGAATTTTTTCGCGGCTGAAAAACTGTGAGTTCATGTTTTTATTCGGTAAACCAGTACCGAAATATACATTATATTTCGGTGGATGGTCACCGAATAAATGTATATATTTCGGTAGGTATCCACCGTTTATAAATGTAATGTCAAATTTTTACACATTTGTTCGGTCGATGCCCGTCGAAAAATGGCAATACATTCGGTGGTTTTTCACCGAAGTTTATACCACCGTTCGGCAGATATCCACCGAATGAATAACGTATAGTTTTTAAAATAGTTTTATTCGGTAGGTAGTTGTCGAATTATATTGGTATATTCGGTACTTAGCCACCGAATATACATGGTTTATTCGGTGGATTCCCGTCGAATACTGGGACAGAACTACTTTTTTTCCTGAATGACCAACATATAATTGTTTCATTCGGTAGTCAATTGTCGAACTTTGTTTGAATATTCGGTACTTAGCCACCGAATATATGTGATATTTTCGGTGGCTTCCCGTCGAATACTGGAACAAAAATTAAATTTTTTTTTTTTTGCTGAATAGGAGCAGCAAGTGGATGCTTCCACCGAACTCAGTATAGTTGAAGGAAGGTGCAATTTTGACTACACCAATGAATTCACAACAGCGGAGGTAAACATTGTTTGTATGGCCGGGAATTATGATTTATGCATACCTAAATATGAATTGTAAATAATATATATAATTATCATGTGTAGGTGTTTCAAAGTAAGGATTCAATGGTTAGTTGGATTCGTGCACAAGGAAAAAGGAACAACATGGTAATTGTCATTAGAAGGTCTGATGCAGGCGGGGTTCGTGGTAAGAGAGCTTGGATCAAATTTGCTTGTGAGAGAAATGGTCAATATGAGCCAAATAGATCAAGGAAGTCATCAAAGTCAGATTCAGGCGACCAAACATCCGATGCTGCTAGCCGTAAGCAACCGGTTTCTGATGACTCTAAGGACACCCGTTCGAAGAAATGTGGATGTCCATTCTCGTTGAAGGCGGTGAACACTGGATGTGGTGATCAATGGGAGTTGGAGGTTGCATGTGGAGTGCATAACCATGTAGTTTCAGAGTATATTGAAGGGCATTCATTCGCAGGCAGATTAACTGAAGAAGAGAATTCATTGTTAGTGGCTTTGTCCAAGACTTTGGTGAAACCGAAAGATATATTGAAGACCATAAAAAGTCAGAATCCACAGAATACAGATCTATTCGGTAGATGTCCACCGAAATATTAAGATCCATTCGGCAGACACCCACCGAACATATATCAATGTTTCGACAGATGCCCGTCGAATGGAACCAGCACAGTTAAATCAATATATTCATTCGACAAAGACCCACCGAATGACATTTGATATTTCGGAGGATATCTACCGAATAAATATAAATCATTCGGAACTGAACTACCGAATGAATTTGTAACACATTTCCAGCAAATTCTGTTCGGAAGTATACTGTCGAATATTTTGAAATAATTCGACAGTATACTTCCGAATAAGTTAAGAAATTTCGGTACACCAGTACCGAATGAAATTCGAAATCAGACTGAATTTTGCAGACACCCACTTTCAAAATCTCATTCTAATTTCTCTAAAATATCACATATCTGTGTAATTGGAAGGCCAAATATATATATTAATGCATTATACAACCCTAATGTAGGAATGTAGGAGGGAGAGAGTGACAGAGAGTGAGTAAGGGAGAGTAAGCAACACCTGAAATTGCAGAGGAGGCCTCGGCGGTGGAGGGGAGGACCGGCGACGGCGGGGAGGAACGGCGACGGCGGGGAGGACCGGCGACAGCGGGGAGGACCGGCGACAGCGGGGAGGACCGGCGACTGGTGGCGTGTAGGCGGGGGTGGGGTCTGCGGGTAGGCCAGGGGGTGGGGTCTGCGGGTGGTTAACTGGTGGGGTGTTTGTTTGGGTGGGGTAGGTGGGTTTAGATAGTAAAAAAGGGTATTTTGTGTCATTTTGTGAAATAAGGGGTATTTCTGTCATTTTAGGGTGGTTAACTCAGTAGAAATTAAAAAAATTATACAAGGGGGTGGTGAACTCAGCAAGGGTGGTCAACTCAGCACAAAATGGTGGTGTGCATAGCCCCCCCTAAGTATAAATACGCTTACATTCAAATTTTACTCCACTATAAGGACCTTTAAAAGTATAAACAAATCTTAGAATTTTCTATAGACCATAATTGGTATAAAAGTATACACAATTTTTTCACATCCATGTCCATGTGGGTTTGGGTATTTTCCTTTGTTTTCTCTGTTGTGGAATAACTGCTCTGGGACCTGTTGTTTGCCTTGTTGGATTGGTTTGCAATGAGTGTGTTAATCACAATTTTCTCCTTGACTTTATTTATAAAGTTGGGTTTAAGATTAATAAATTTTCAAATCTTGTGCTGGCATGTCATATGCATGATGTCATTAAGGACCAAAGGGCATTTTATTTAATTAATCAGTACACGAAAATTGATAGAAAAGAAATAGTACGTAAAAAGGTTTTAGGGCTTGTAGAGGATGTTTCTATTATTTTTTATATGGAATGAGAAAATATTATTAAGACTCATGGCCAGTGAAATGCCTTCCTCATCAATAGTAGAGGACAACTAAGGATAGATGCAATTTAAGGATAAATAAACGGAAGTATTAAGGTGTTTCAAAATAGCATCGGTTTATAAAGTGCAAGACTTATTAAATCGGCAAAATTAAAAGTACAATAACTAGTAAAACTTAACTCAAACTAAAATAATCAAAATAAAATTTAAGTCAAACAGTGATTCTATATTGTGAATGCTCAAAATTTGTCTCTTCTTTGAAGACTTTTTTATATGAGTGTGTAGTGCTATAGAAAACGACATTTTCCAAATACAATTATATTTTTGTAATTTATGCAAAAATTTGGAAACCTGGCCAATCAATAACATTTGCAATCTTTTTAACAGGATTCTGGGTGCCTAGTCCTACTCTATATAAACCAGAAGAACATTTGTGCTCCACAAAACACCAGTTAAGTAACCACAGCTTGTACAAAGTATTGGAGTATTCAATATGTGTACATAAATAAAACGCACTGTTTTGAATTTTATGATAGGCCTCACATATGTTGTATG